>NW_026869338.1:652476-805312 GCF_020745735.1 Hemiscyllium ocellatum
TTTCATACCAGCAGCTTGTTTTGAGTAATCACGTCGGAGACAGAATAGGCAATTGGGATACGTTATCTCTTTTCATTTGATATGAGTAAAAATACTATGAAACTCTGAAAACAATTCATTATTCTTTATCGTCTTCAGACATGTGCGTTGGTGTATGTCTCTGTATGTGTGTGACTCTGTGTCTCACATTTTCGAGAAAATGACCGAGGTTACACTTCACATTTGTTATAATCAGTGGAGAAGTGGGGCTGGAAAATGAAGAGTGACCCTCTAACATTGGTTGGAACAGGAATGAGCAATTCTCACGGGACTGTTCAAATGGAATTCTCTTCCCAGAAGTTATTCCCAAGATGCAGCTCAACACTCCTACTTCCAGCGTAATTAAACATGGCCCATAAATGTTGGCCTATCAACAACACCACATTCCATGAATAAATAAAAAATGATGAACTGCAGCAGAATTAATTGGATGGAACAAAACTGTTAGACAAATGCCTGGTGCCTTCCAGAACTGTGCTGCCTGTGTAGTTTAACTGCAGTTCCCTAGTATTTGTGACTGGGTGCTTGCATTTATTCAAAGTTGGGTTTGTTCAACATTTAACAACATGGAGGAAAATTGTGGACAGACAGAAATTGCTGCGGAGACCACACTCAGCAGATACTGTCTGGTAGAACAATGACAAAGTGTCTAATGACCCACTCCTGCTCCTCAGTCCGATGTTCCTAGGTTCTATTCAGTTCTTAAACCCACCTGAACAGGGGCAGATAGAGACCACTTGCTCCAAATAGCTGGTCCGCAATGTTACAGGATGTGATTCAGTCCCTCAACACTGTGTGATTTGATGTGGATTGAAGCATGTGAGGGAAATCCAGACCGGATACAGAAGTGTCTTCGCACCTCTTTACAGAGTGTCTCCTCGCTGAGCTGGTGTTTCATTTGTTGGTCATGTTGTAGTCCTAGATCACTTTGAATATCGGACCCATATCTCGCCCACAGATGGCTCACCAGAAAACCTTTCTCTCACTGTCCTCAACATTCAGTAAGAGCGCTTCTAGGTCAATTCCACCATCCATTTTCCAATGACAGAATGAGAGCAAAAGAAACAGGAGTAGGTAATACGGATGCTCAAGCCATTGTATGCGATCATGGCTGATCTACCGTTGGCATTATCTCCTCTTTAATGCCCCTTCTTCCCACCCTCTGCTCTCTGACAGGTCAAATATCCATCTTTCTCATCTTTAAATACTTGCTCAGTGATCTAACTCCCTACGTTTCTACACCTGAAAATTTCTGACATTCACTACCCCCATATAAGAAGAAAACATTCTCCACACAGATACCATCACGTATTAACATTAACAATAGTGGTTAACTGACCTGTTCAGTTAAGAGGGATTTATCCCGGTATCAAGGCAGGATGTGGCTGAAGATTTTTATCCTCAGAGGTACTTAAATTCCAGAATCATACACCCCGACTAAAATAAAAAATACAAGCCATGGAATTTATCATCTTCTCAGTGTCTGTGTACAACATAACGCGTGATTGTCCATCACCATCAAGTTTCAGTGCAATTGTCTCTTTTTCTCTGACAGTGCTACAGATTGACCATCACTCACTCCTCTTTTACCGACCAGCCCACTGATTATTCTGGTGAAATTCTTTACACTTTCTCTATTGCAATCAGATCATTCGTTTTAAAGGATAACAAAAATGTCCATAATACCCCAAATACAGCCTTTATAACACTCTCAGCGATGATCACAATAATTCCTTTCCCTCACTTAATGGTCGCCGTATCTTTATTATGATGTAAAAACCCCTTCCTTCGTTATGTACTGCCATCGATGTCAAATTTAAATTTTCCTTACCTCTGTATGTCAGCATCAGTAAAGCCAGCACCAGAGGTGCCTGTAGAGATGAACATCACTCTTGGGGAGAGACTCAGTCAGAAAGATTGCACTTGAAATAGGGAATGGTCACTTACCTGAATGGAAATGAAGTGTAGGAATAAGGAAAACAGACAGAGGAAGGGAGCTAACTTTACTTTTGTTCTTCCCTCATGTGAGGTGTGCAGTCCTGACAATGCCAGCATGTTATATGGATCTTGAACTGAGTGGCTGGTTCAGCTGTTCCACAGGACCATAAAGAGTAAAACACATTGCGGTGGGTTTCACAGACTTGACTGGGGAGGTATAACCCATTGACTTTTCTGAAGGACATGAAGCAAGCAGCTGGGCTTTTTCAAAATCACAAATAACGATAGTTTCACTTCAATTACATCAATTTCCTTCATGAGATATCAACAGATTATTATTCCGTGCCACCAGATTATGTGTAAATGATTTAAGCAGCATGCAGTATTGCCTGTCTGACAGGTTCTGTGCAGTGAACAAGTTAAACTTACTCAAGATCAATTATTCCGCAACTAACATGTGGTTAGAAGGGACTTAATAACGTGTGTCCAGATTTAACAAAGGCACAATTGATGGTTTATTCAGAAGATGCACTGACGCTGACGAGAAGATGAGGATATCATGAAGGTGGTATTGGACAGGATTAGTCAGTGGGGAGAATATAGAAATGTAGATCTGTGCAGGGCTAGAAGGATTAAGGAGTTGAAGAATAGCCTGTTTCATCTTCACATATTGGTGAGCAATTTCTCATGAGTAATTTGCTCGTTATAATTTGTGAGGAATTGACTATATCATTGGAGATGAAAATATTGACGTCCAGCTTTCTAAATTTTACATAATGCGAGCCGCAATTCAGCCTAACCTGGCTTTATGAACAAATGGAATGAGTTACCAGGAACACCAACTATAACGAGAATAGGACAGTAAACAGCTTGAATAACCATCAATACATCATTGGTTCGCAAAACAAATGAGATACAAGGTTGAGAAAGCCAGTAAACTCCAATCCATTGTTGGAATATAATATTCTCAGATTCTGATCCATTGTTGGAACATTTCAGCCTAATGTTCTCAGATTCTGATCTTTCCTCCCCTCTCTCTGGGTCTTCTGATCCCTGTTAGTGCTGTCGGTGATGCTCCCGCTGATACTATGGGATAACACATTGAACCGAGATCCTAATTGATAGAAGAGAAAAGCCTTGCAGTGACACATTTAGGATCCACTGAGACTGACATAAATCGCAGTCGCTGCACAAATGTCTCCAGTTAACCCATTTCAATTCAATACATTTTTACTAAAATTTTAAAAAATGATTAAACTTTACACATTCTGGATGGGATATGTGGGGAGACTGAGGGAACAAACGTTTGGGCTGATAGATCAATCATGTGTAAGCATTCAATCTGCCTTGGATATGGGAGCAATGGCAGAGGTTTATCAGAACATAAGCATGCTTCTCTGTTTATAAATTGAAACTATGTTCTTTAACTACTGATCAGGCACTGCAATATCAGTAAAACGTTGAGAAAAGTTTTATCGTCCATGATCTGAGAAGAAAATGTCCCTAAGACTACATGCAGTTATAACAGACAACGATATGGTTATGTTAACAGAGAATTGTACCGAAGACATAATGGAGACTGCAGCTGTTTTATAATTCAGTGTAGGTAAAGCATGGTGGTGGAAAAGGCACAGTAAGTCAGGCAACATCCGAGGAGCAAGAAAGTAGACGTTTCAGCTGGACCCTTCTTCAGGACTGGCGAGGGGAAAGGGGGCTAAGAGAAAATGGATAATGGGGTAAGACTGGGGGAAACATAAGTAATGCGTGAGCGAAGGTAGGAGGTGATACTGATAGATCGGTGAGGAGTGTGGAACGGAGTGGTGGGAAGGAAGGTGGACATTAGGTCTCCTCAGGAGGGCAGATGTGAGTCCGGGCGCTGCATCTGAGATCTGGGTTGGCGAGGGGAGATTTGTAAATCAGTGAATCCAATGTTCATGCCGTGTGTTTGTTGGGTTCCGAGGCAGAAGATGAGGTGTTACTGGTAACATCCTGGTAAATCTCTTCTCAACCATCTCCAGCTTAATAATCTCTTTCCTTTAACAGAACTGCACACAGTACTTCAGAAAAGGCATTATCAATATTCTGCACAATCTCAGCATGTCTTCCCAACTTCTAACCTCAAAGGTATGACCAATGAAGTAACCTTAAACACCCTGCGCCAAAAACTTCAATGAATTATGCCTGTCCCCCGGGTCCTTCTTTTCTACATAACAACCAAAGCCCAGCATTAATTGTGTAAGCCCTCCCCTTGTTTGGTTTATCAAAATGCAATGCCTCACATGCATCCATGTTAAATCCCATCTGCCACACCTCAGCTCAGTGAATGATATTACTGCTCCCATCACACTCCCCCTTTGGATTAAAACGACAATCCCCTCTCCAGAAGGCCTCCGGACACCAGTCTTAAGTTTCCTATAGACCCAGAGCTTGGTTTGCCTTGCGCAGTTAGAGGGAGGAGTCGGTAAGGAGAAGCTGGCAAGGAGGCAGTTGCCTTATATTAATTAATGATTTTAGGAGAGGGGAGCCACACGCTAGAGATTTGAAATAGTGACCGGTGTTTTGGGCCCAGAATTGTGCTCGTTCCTCGTTTCTAGTGTTCAGTATTGATATCTACTCGAGATCCTTCATAGTGCAGAGTATGTTTGCAGGATTTCTTTCCCTAATATAGCAGACTGCTGGTAATAGCCACTTAAACCAGAAATTATAGCCAAGTAATTGAAGATGTTCATTGGTTGTCTCAATGGCACAGCGAATGCACTCAAAATCCTTTAGTTGAGGGTAATAACTTGTTTTATTTTTCAATTATAAATGTCCACTGTATAATTTGGTAATGTTAACCAGAATTTAATAAATCCATACACTTTAAATATGACTCGAAATCTGGGCGTGATTTAGGCCTTGTTTAATGGATGGTGTCCACGTGTGTGAGCCAGGGCTCTTGATTCGATTCCAGTCCATGAATGTCTGATAGCGGCCCTATCTCTGGAGAAGGTGGAGTGGATTCATGTTCTGTAGAAGTGTGTCACAGCGTGTTACAACAGGCGGATGAACAAACACACAGGAGCATCATGTTGCAGCTTTAGGAGCTAATGCTGAATGACGGTAGTGTCCCTGTAACTGCGCCGAAAATTGTAGTTCCAAATCTCACAGAGCTGTTTCATAATATATCTGAACAAGTTGATTAAACTTATTTGGAATCGTGCCTTGCTGGAGAAGGAAGAGGTACGACGACTGAATTTGAGAATTTAGACCCAGGATGACTGAAAGCATAGCCAATCAATTATGAAGGGCATGGATAGTTTGAGTGGTCAAGGTTCCTTCTCCCCAAGGTAAAACCAGTAGGCATAGGTTTAAGATGTGAAGAGAAATACTTGAAAGACAATAAAGAGCAACTTTGTTTTTTGCTGCAGAGGATGGTGCTTCTATGGAATAAGCTGCCAGAGAAACTGGTGGAGGCTGGAACAATTACAGCATTTAAAGGGCAGCTGGGTGGCTTTATGATTATTGGGACATGGGCCAAATGCTGACAAATGGGAGCGGATTAATTTCAAATATTTGGATAGCAAGAGCGAGTTAAGAGTCTGTTTCCCTGTTGTACATCTCTATGAATCATTGATTTAATAACTGAAGGTCTCTTTGTAATCTTCAGTGGTTCTTCATTATACAAACACTATCCACTGTACACCCAAACTCGAAGTTATCCACAAATTTGCGAAATATGCCTTCTACAACTCGTATCTAAATAATTTATATAAATGACAAACAAAAGTGTACCCAACAATGTTGCCTCTGGATCATCGCTGCCAACAGGCTTCCAGTTCACAAAACAACCATCCACCACCACCCTGTCTCCTGCCATTACACAGATATACACAGAAACACACACGCAATCACACACGCATATAGAGACACCGATGCAACCATGTCTTTAAGACAAAGGTTAGATTAAAACAACGATCAAGAGTTGCAGTGAGAAGGCGGGAAAATTGTGTTGAGAAACACACCAGACAGGATCAAACTGCAAAATAGATCTTTTGGGCCAAATGGCCTAAGTCCAATTTCCAATGCTCTGTGGCCTTAAGGTGTCAGGATTATTTTCCAAGGGTACAGGAGAAGCTAAGTTTGATAAATACTTGACTGAACAGTCAATAGGTCTGTGGGATACGTTTGAGGGGCTGAATGGTATATGCTTGTTCCTATTTGCTTTGTTTCTGAAAAGAGGAGGTGACTTGCTGTGAGGTTAAAACAGTTTAAAATGAAAGGGGTCTCCCATTTCCATTTGAGATAGCGTTATTCCTTTCTCCTTTGGATTGTGTGATCTGTGACGTTCTCAGACCCGGGGACAGTCAAGTCTCCCGGGGATCTTCAAGGCTGACCTTGACTGACCTTTGATGTACAGGGGAGGGAATGTTTATTGGGAGAAGACAGGAGAGGGGTGGTCAGCTACAGTCAGACCAGCCGTGATGTTTCTAAATTAAGCAACAGGCTGGAGGGTCCGAATGGCCAACTGCTGCTCCTAACTCACACGTTGTTCTGTCAATTTACCCTCAAGACTGTGACAGAGGGAGAAAATGATTCCATTCAGCTAGTCAGCATCGTGACAACGCAGCAGGAGAAGGCCATTATGCCCATCCATGGAGTTAGAAAAGAATAGAATGAAAGACTCAAGTCATTTCAGAAAATTATACAGAATAGGAGGACGCCATATAACCATCCCAGGCTGTTATGCAGGAGCAGGGGCACCCTGGATAGCTGTCAGGAAATACAGAGTAGAGATCATTATGCATTTTGTGTTTGGAAAGCTGTAACTGGTAGAATACTTCAAGGATCTATGTGAGGTCATCAAAAATTTAAATCCAAATAAATAAATTGGATGAAGGGGATGGAGCTCAGTTTGCTCATGGACCAGGATAGTCATTCAATAAGATGTTAAATGGAGACAGAGCGTCTGAAATGGGACACAGACAGCCGGAGGGGCGGAGCGTCTGCGATGAGATTCAGACAGGGGAGGGGCAGAGCGTCGACAATGGGATACAGACCTGGTGAGGGCAGAGCGTCTGCAATGGGACACAGCCGAGGAGGGCAGAGCATCTGCAATGGGATAGAGACAGTGTGCGGGCAGAGAGTCTGCAATGGGTTACAGTCAGAGGAGGGCAGAACATCTGAAATGAGATACAGACAGGGGAGAGCAGAGCGCCTGCAATTAAATACAGAGAGGGGAAGGGCAGGGCGTCTGCAATGGGATACAGGCAGAGGAAGACAGAGCATCTGCAATGGAATACAGACGGGGAGGGCCATGCGTCTGCAATGGGATGCAGACAAGTGGAGGACAGGGCATCTGCCGTGGGAGAGCGTCTGCAATGAGATATAGACATTGGAGGGCATAGGGTCTGCAATAGAGACAGGCAGTTGAGGGCAGAGCGTCTGCAATTGGATATAGATGTTGGAGGGCATAGTGTCTACAATGGGAGACAGACAGGGGAGGGCAGAGCGTCTGCAATGGAATACAGGCATTGGAGAGCACAGCGTCTGCAATGAGAGACAGACAGGGGATGGCAGACAGTCTGCAATGGGATACAGACGGGGGAGGGCAGAGAGTGTGCAATGGGATACAGACAGGAGGAGGGCAGAGCATCTGCATGAGGATACAGACGGGGGAGTCCAGCGCATCTGCAATGGCATACAGTCAGAAAACGGCTGTGAGCAAACCTTCAGTAAAAAAAGAATCAGTGCAATGGAGGCGATGGGAACTTTTTGTTTCGTGGAAAAGACAAAACAGCAGAATATTATTTAAATGCAGGGAGATTGCAGAAGTCAGTGATACAGGGGGATTTGCTTGTCTTCGTACATGAATCACATCAAATTACTCTGAATATGTTGCAAGTGATTTGGAAGAGAAATGGAATGATTCTGTTTCGTGCAAGGGGTGTTGGGTATGATCTAAGCCATGTTTTTTTGCATCAGTGCAGGGCAGTGCTGAGATCACATCTGATGTACTATGTGTAGTTATGATAGCCTAAACTGAAAAATAAAAGGTTTAGAAATGTTTCAAAGATGTTGCCCTTAACTCGTTCTTGGGATGAAGGCATTCCGTTATGAAGAATTAACAGTTCAGCCTGCGAATGAGAGATGTTTTATTGACCATATAAGACCTTGAGAAGAGTGTATTTGGTGAATAACGGATGGTTATTTCTTCTTGTGTGGGAGAATAACACTGGGGAAGTAATTTAAGAATTCGATATGTTCAAAGGAAAGGTCATTGGACCGAAAAATTGAAGTCTAATTTCTCTTCATATACGCTGTCAGACAGGCCGAGCTTTTCCAGCAATTTCTGTATTTGTTAAAGTATAAAACATTCTCATCTTAGCACAGGTATTATGAAGAAACGAAACGCTTATTTTTACATTATGCAGGCACATACTAGCACATATTCAAAACAAGTAGGGTCATTTAATGTTAATGAATTGATTATGTGTACGACAGCAGCAACAATGCTGGAATCGAGAATGTGATGGAGTCATATAGTTCGGACAATTTTCAAGGAAAGCTCACACAGCCCAGTTTAGGGTCTGATAATGTTAATGATTTAACTTACAGATGGAAAAATGTAGCCTATCTGTGAAAGAACAGTCTATTGCTCCCTTTCTGTTTCCTGTCTCTCAACACAGCAATGTGTTGAAGTGAAATTGAAAGCCTAGTCGTCTTTCCCACTCACAGAGAATTCCTGATGAGGATTCGTTAGAATTTCCCAATTCCTTGAAGCAATGCAATTCAACCAAATCCAACTGTTTCAGGAAGAAATCCCATTGTCAGAAGGTTGTACGAGCAGAATAACTTCAGAAGGAATTATTCAGGCTCGATAGTGTGGGGAACAGGCAAGAGATTCTGGGGCTGCAAATAGGAATCCAGGATGGTGTAAAGCCTCCTACGTGTCAGGGTCCAGGATGTCTCGGAGCGGCTGCAGAACGTTCTCACCGGGTCAGGGAGCAGCCAGAAGTCTTTGTGCACATGAGTAGAAATGACATGTGTAGAAATAGTGATGAGATCCTGCAGAGTGATTATATAGAGCTAGGAAAAAGGGTAGAAGACTGGACCACGACAGTGGGTAATATCTGGTTTACTTTCAGGGCTCTGTGCTAGTGAGGGTAAGAACCGAAGGATATGGCACATGAATGTGTGGCGACAGAATTGGTGCAGGGGGCAGAGATTTTTGGGTCACTGGGATCTTTGTTGGGGCAGAGGTGACCTGTTCAGGAATGGCGGGTTGTACTTGAACTGGGAGGCGATCAATCTCCTGGCCGATAGGTTTGCTAGTGCTGCAAGGGCGGATTTCAACTCGATTGGCAGGGGTTGGGGAGGGGTGGGATCCTCAACAGCAAGGAGGCAAGTGCGAGGCTGGAAGGAGATACAGTAATCAGAAACAGTAAAGTGAACAGACAGGTCAGGCTGGAACACGATAGGGAGCAAGGAATGCCTGTTGGATTAAATTGCAATTGTTTCAATGCGACATGGCTGACAGATAAGACCGATGAACCCAGGGCGTGGATATGCACGTGGAACTGGGATATTAAAGCTATTACAGAAACATGGCTAAGGTAAGGACAAGATTGGCAGACTAATGTACCAGGGTAAAGTTGCTTTATGCGGGACAGAGGTGGAGGAAGGAGGGGAGGGCGAGTTTCATTTTTGATTAAGGCGAGTATCACAGTAGTAATCAGAGATAAAATAACTGAAGGAACATCCAGTGAGGATTTGTGAGGGAGCTTAGAAATAAGAAGGGAATGGTGATATTATTTGTGTTTTTCCATAAGCCCCCAAATAGTAAACGAGAAATTAGCGGAACAAAAATATGTAGAGCGATTGGGGAGACTTGAAGGGCCAATGGGATGGCATTAGTAGGAGATTTTAATTTTCCAAACATAGTCTGGGAATGCTATAGAATTAAGGACTGAGACGGGGTGCATCTATTAAGTATGTTCAGAAAAGTTTCCTCAAGCAGTATGTAGAGGGTGCAACTAGGGAAGTGTCAAGACTTGACCTATTCTCAGAACGAGGGCAGGACAGGTGACTGTAGTGACAATGAGGGAGCACTCGGGGATTAGTGACCATAGTTATATTAATTTTTAAAAAGTTATGAAAAAGAACAAAACAGGTCCAGGTGTTCAAGTTCTAAACTGAGACAAGGCAAATTTTGATGGAATTAGACAGGAGCTTGTAGGGATTGGTTGGAGGAGTTTGTTTACAGGCGAAGGGATCTCCTGCAAGTGGGAGGCCTTTAAAAGTGAAACGTCTAGGGTTCAAGATCTATATGTTCCTGTGAGGGTAAAGGGCAAGGTTCGCAGGAAGAGGGAAGCATGGATGTCAGGAGGTCTTGAGGCTTCGACCAGCAAAAAGGAGGCGTGGCTCAGGTCCAGGCAACTGGGATCAAGGGAATCCCTGGAGGTATACAGGGGATACAGTAATATGCTGAAGAAGGATATCAGGAGGGCGAAAAGGGTGCACAAGATAGCTTTGGCTGAGAAGATTATGGTGAATCCAAAAAGGTTCATTACGTATATTAAAGTGAAAGGAATAACTAAATGAGAATATGACCCCACAAGGTCCAAAGTGGACATGCATGTCTAGAACCATAGGAGATGTGTGAGATTCTCAATGAATATTTCTCTTCTGCCTTAACCGTGGAGAAATATATGAAGATTTGGGAGGTGAACAAAAGTCGTAGTTTTATCTTGGGATGAGTCAATATCACAGGAGAAGACGTGTTGGATGCATTAGAATGTATGAAGGTTGATAAATCTCTTGCTCCTAAACAGATGCATCCAAGAACACTGCAAGAAGCTACAGAAGAAACTACAGGGACCCCGGTTGAGATTTTTGTATCATCGGTAGCTACAGTTTAGGTTCCAGAACATTGGAGATTAGCAAATGTTGTGCCATTATTCAAGAAGTGAAGCAAAGAAAAATATGGAATCCAAAGACTAGGAAACCTAACATCTGTGGTAGCTAGGTAACTTGAGAAGTCTCTGAGGGATGAGATATACATACATTTGGAAAGATAAGGTTTGTTTAGACATAATATTTTTGACAGATTCCCTACAGTATGGAAACAGACTATTTGGCCCAACAAGACCACACCTATATTTACCACTGACGAATGCACATAACACTATGGGTAACTTAGCATGGCCAATTCACCTGTGCTTTCCATCTTTGGATGTGGAAGGAAAATGGAGCACCCAGAGGAAACACATACAAACACAGTGAGAATGTGCAAACTCCACACAGAGAGTCAACCGAAGCTGGAACCAAACCCGGATCCATGGCACTATGAGGCAGCAGAACTAGCCCCTGAATCACATTGCCAACCTTGCTTTTTTCGATACAGTTCAATGACACAGGTACAAACTCTATTCTGCCCTTCAACCATGATACACGTTCCAATATCACATACCATGGATAGTTTATTATCCATGGAAAATGTCATCTTATTGTTATTTATTAGTTTGTTATTATTAATTTTAATAATTATTATTAATGGTTGTTTTTAGACTTGAAAGATTGCATGGCTTTGTGAGTGGGAGATCATGCCTCTCAAATTTGTTTGAGGTCATTGATGAAATGACCAGTAATGTTGATGAGGGTAGGGTGGTAGACATATTCTGTATAGTTTTCAGTAAGGCCTTTGACAAGGTTACCATTGATAGGCAGGTCTGGAAGATTAGAGTCGCATGGAATCCAGAGGGAGCTGGCAAATTCGACACACAATTGGCTTCATGATTGTAAGCAATGAGTACTAGTGGAAGGATGCTCTCGGACTGGAGGCCTGTGACACATGAAGTGCCTCAGGGGTCAGTGCTGGGCCCATTGTTGTTTGTTATCTGTCACAATGATGTTCTTGCGAAGGTATAAGGCATGATTAGGAAACTTGAAGATGACACTGAAATAGGTGGTATCACGCACAGTGAGGAAGTATATCAGATATTGCAGCAGGATCTTGATCAAACTGGAGAAGTGGGCCAATGAATATTTTGGCAACGTTAGATCAAGGTAGGAGTTTCGTGGTGATTGGTAGGACCTTAAGGAGTGTAGTTGAGCAGAGGGAAAATGGAGTTTAGGTCCACCGTTCTATGAAAGTGGGATCATATTTAGACATGGTAATGAAGAAGGTTTTACCACACAAGCAAGCATCGGTCAGGACATGGAGGCGAGCCGTTGGGAAGTAATGTTGAAGTTATTCAGGAAGTTGGTGAGGCTGCATTTGTAGTGCTGTGTCAGTTTTAGTCACATTGCGATCAGGAAGATGTTTTTAATTTGGAATGTGTGCAGATGGAATTTACAAAAATGTTGCCAGAACTCAATAGTATGAATTATAGGGAGAGGTTGGACAAGTGAGGCCTTTTTTATTTCGAGAATAGAAGACTGAGAGGGATCTTATAGAAGTTTACATGGATAGGGTGAATGGAACCAGCCTTTTTATTCCTAGAGTTGGGGAATCGAGGAGGAGAGGGCATCATTTTAAGGTGAGAGGGGAAAGAATAAAAAGGAAACTGATTGGAACTGTTTCACACAGAGAGTGGTACACAAAACGAATGAGCTGCCAACGGAAGTGGTTGAAGCATTTATATTAACGATATTTAAGCGGCATTTGGGCAAGTACATGGACAGGAAAGGACGAGAATGCAATGCGCCAAGTGCTGGGAAATGAGGTTAATGTGGTTAGATATTTGAGTCAGAATGGACGAGTTTGGACAAAAGAGCCTCTCTGCCTCTCTCCATGTTGTAAGACTTGATGACTACAAATAAAACAGGAGAAATGGCGGTTCTCCCGCTCCTTGGATGCTGCCTGACCTGCTGCGCTTTTCCAGCAACTCATTTTCAGCTCTGATCTCCAGCATCTGCAGTCCTCACTTTCTCCCCTAAATAAATCTGCCTAACTTGTTCCGAACACTGACCCTGACACACTCTGAGAACGTTAACATTGGCCATATCACCAACCTAGTTATAATTATTTTTTGTGGCCAGAGGAGGAGTGGGGCTAGAAAAGGGAGCAATAATCCAAAAAAAAGAAACACATGGAATTATCGACTCAATCAGCCAACGTCAGTGTCGAGGAGTTCGTTGGAGGGGATTCTCAGCGATAGGATTTACATCTATTTAGAAAGACAACGATTGATTAGGGGTAGTCAATATGGATTTGTGTGATGGAATTCATGTTTAATTAATGTGATTGAGTATTATGCAGAGGTGTCAAAGAAGATTGAAGAAGACACTGTGGTGTACATTGTTTACACAGACTTCAGCAAGACATTTAATACGGTACCTCATCGTCGACAGATTACTTAGATTAGATTATATGTAATCTAGGAAAAGCTAGCCAATTGGATACAAAATTGGATTGAAGGTAGTGGATTATGTTCCAGAGTGAAGACCTGTGGCCAGCGGTGTGCTGAAAGAATCAGTGCTGAGCTCACTGCTTTTCATCACGGATATAAACAACTTTGATGTGATTATTGGTGGCATGTTTAGTAAGTTTACAGATAACATCACCAAAGTAGTACAGTGGACCGTGAAGAAGATTATCTCAGAATGTAACGGGGTCATTGAACATCAATGAGCCAAGGACTGGCAGATGGAGTTTACTTTAGATATTTGTGAGGTTTTGCATTTTGCTAAGTTAAAGTAGGGTAGTGCCCGGGAAATGTTGCTGAACAAGGAGATGCACGGGTGAAGATGCATAGTTCCTTGAAAGTTGAGTTTAGGTGGGTAGAGTGGTGAGGAACGTGGTTGGCATGCTTACCTTAATCGGTCAGAACATTGAGTATAGGAGTTGAGATAACGTGCTGCGCTTGTACAGGACGCAGGTGAGGCCACTTTAAGAATACTGCGTACATGTCAGTTGACTCTGTTAAAGGGTGGATGTTATTAAGCTTGCAAGGCTTCAGAAAAGTTTTACAAGGATTTCCTGGAACCTGAGGGTTTGAGCTACAGGGAGATGATGAACAGGATGAGGATTTTCCTCCTGGCCTATCAGAGGCTGAATGGTGACATGACAGAGGTTTAAAAACTCCTGAGGGGCATGGACAGTCTGAATAGGCAAGATCTTTTACCCAGTGTAGGGGTGTCCAGAACTAGACTGCATAGGGTGAAGGTGACAGGGCAAAGACTTAGAAGGGGCTGGTGGGTGTACTGTCAGAGGAAGTGGTGAAAGCGGGTACAATTACACGTTTGTAATGTATGTGGATAGGTACATAAATAGGAATGGTTCAGAGGGAGGTGGCAAGTGGGATTAAGCTGCTTGATTGGCAAGGACAATTTGGGCAAAATGATCTGATTACACTCTGTATGACTCTCTTATTCTCACAGCGATATGAGGAAAAATTCCAAAAGTGCCATTCGAATGGGAATTCTTTTCGCTAGAAGTTTGTGGTGCTTCTCTGATTACAAGTATTGACAGCTGAGTTAGTTAAAGATTTGACAGAGAAGTGAGTCACGGATAATGGGACACAGAGAGGAAGATGAGGCTGAGACCACAGTCTGATCAGCCACAATCTTAATGCGTGGTGGAGAAGGCTCAAATTCTCTAATGACCCACTCCTGCACCTCAGTCCCACGTTTCTGTGTTCCATTAAATCCCTCTAGCCTGCTAGACAGGAGTAGTTGGAGTCCACTTACTGTTATAACATAGTGTACAAAAACAGAGGAGACCATTTCGTCCATCGAGACTGTCCCACACGGTTTGGGAGATTTGGAAAATGTAATCGGAAGGCCCAGGCTGGATATGAAAGAGGTTGCTCATCTCTTTTTACAGAGCTTTCACTCTCTGTAAATTGTGCTTCATTTGTTGATCATGTTTGAGACCCAGATTCACTGTGAATACAGCCCCCAAATCTCACCCAGCAATGGCTCATAAAATCCGCTGGTCTCCCTGATTGCAACATTCCATAAAAGCCATTCCAGGAAAATAACACCTACTAACTTTCCAATAACAGATTGGGAGAACATCAGAAACAGGGGAAGGACATTCACATCCGAAGCCTGCCTTGCCCTTCACTAAGATCAAGGCTGACCTGCTCCAAGTCTCAAATCTCCCTTAATGTTTAAGTTTTCCTGAGCACTTCCATCGAACACAGAACAAAGAACAATACTGATTTGGAGATGCCGGTGTTGGACTGGGGTGTACAAAGTTAAAAATCACACAAAACCAGGTTATAGTCAAACAGATTTAATTAGAAGCACGCTAGATTTCGGAGTGTCACTCCTTCATCAGGTGATAGTTAAGTGCTCAAGCCTAACACAGAATTTAGAGCAGAAATTTACAGTGTGATTTAACTGAAATTAAACTTTGAAAAATTGATTGTCTGTTAAGCCTTTAATCTGTTTGAATACCATGATAGTTTCACTTCATTCATATGTAAATCACAAAACTTTGTTTTAAAAAATTGCATTCTCAGGTTAGCTGTTAATAATGGTGATAGCTAGACAATATGTTGAAAGTGGTGCACCCTGTGTTGTCTGTCTATGCCATGATGTTTATATTGATTCTAATCTAAAAAGTGAGATAACGGAGTTTTACATGAATTCATGCAGTTTTTGAGCTCAGAGTTCTACATGAATGCATGCAGATAGGACCTTCAGCCCTCGACGTTGTGCCGTTTGCCCTACTCTAAGATCAGACTAACCTACATGCTTCAGTTCACTTTGTTCCATTGCCTACCCTAGAGTCTCTTAAGTTTCCCTCAAGTATTTGACTCTACTACCACCGCTGGCAGTGCATTCCACACACCCAGCACTCTCTGTGTAAATAATCTACCTTTGATATCTCCCCTAAACCTTCCTCCAATTACCTTAAATTTATGCCACCTAGAGATAGACATTTCTGCCCTCGGAAAATGTTTCTGGCCAATCACTCTCTCTTTTTTCCAGGTATGGGGACGGCAAACACGAGGGGAAACAATTTGAAAGTGAGGGGAGATAGGTATAAGACAGATGTTTGAGGCAGTTTCTTTATTCAGAGAGTAGTAAGGGTACGGAATGCTTTGCCTGCATCTGTCATAGATTCGCCATGTTTATGTGCATTTAAGACGTCGTTGGACAGGCAAATAGACGGACATGGAAGAATGTAGGTGGGATGGGTTTCAGCTGTGTGTGACAGGGCGGCGCAACATCGAGGGCTTAAGGGCCGTACCGCGCTATAATGTTCTATGTTCTATGCCTCTCATCATCTTGTACACCTCTATCAAGTCACCTCTCATCTATTTTTTCCTCCAGTGAGAAAAGCCCTCGCTCCCTCATGGTTTCTTCATAAGACCTGCCCCCTGTCGAGGCAGCATCATGGTAAATCTCCTCTTTACCCTCTCTAAAGCTTTCTTATCCTTCCTATAATGAGGATACCAGAACTGAACACAATATTCCCTGCGCGGTCTGAGCAGGTCTCTATCGAGCTGCAGCATAACCTCGTGTCTCTTAAACTCAATCCCCCTGCAACTGATAGCCAAAACACCATGCGCCTCTTAACAACCCAATCAACTTGGATAGCAACTTTGAGGAGTCTGTGGGCACCGACCCCAAGAACCCTCTGTTCCTCCACACTACCAAGAATCTTCCGCCTAGGAACCCTCCAACCACAAGGGATGAATTCAGATTTCTCCAGCTTCCTCATTTCCCCTCCCCCCACCTTGTCTCAATCCCAACTCTCAAACTCAGCACCACCTTCCAGGCCTGCAATTTTCTTCCTGCCCTCTCCGCCCCCACCCCTTCTCCAGCCTATCACCCTCACCTTAACCTCTTTCCACCTATTCCATTTCCAACGCCCCTCCCCCAAGTCCCTCCTCCCTACCTTTTATCTTGGTCTGCTTGGCATACTTTCCTCTTTCCTGAAGAAGGGCTCATGCCCGAAACGTCGATTATCCTGATCTTTTCATGCTGCCTGACCTGCTGTGCTTTTCCAGCAATACATTTTTCAGCTCCTCAGTTTCTCTTCCTGGCTGAGAAAGCTCTTACATCTTCACACAGTCGCACAGTAACAGATCCTCTCTCCAAAGAAGCAGTTGACAATGGAACATTACGTTTCTCTATATCTCAGCGATATAAGTATTGCTGATGGAGTTGATCACCACACTCAGAGACGAGAGATAGAGGGAACATAACTCACGGTAAGCAGGGACATCCCATAATAAATATGATATTCAGCAATGTGTGAAAAGGGGAAATGGTAGAAGAACTTCCCATTCTGTTTTCCTTCCAGTCCATCATCAGCAGTCTTTTTGCTTGCTTTTCCTCTCTCTCTCTCTCTCTCTCAATCTCTCTCTCTCTTTCTCTCTCACTTTCTCTCTCTTGCTGGACATTATCCATTCGACACAAACCTCCCGCTCACCCTTCCATCCATCCCTGATATAATAATATTATTTCTCAGTTGCATTCAGTTTTGATAGTTTCACTGAACTCGAGACGTTATTTGTGTTTTTTTTTCGACAGACTGCCATACCTGCTGAGATTCTCCAACATTCTTTCAGACGGTGGAGAATTTTATTTCAGATCGCCAGCATCCATATTTGGTGTTGTTGTTGTTTCGCGGGATGCCAGAACCACTGGCAAGGGCAGTATTTGTTGTCTATCACAACTACCCTTGACCACGCGGCCATTTGTCATGGCAATATGGAGGCAACCATATTGTTGTGGATCTGAGGTGACACTTAGTTCAGACAGTGCAATAACGTTAGGTTTCTTTACAAAAGCTTATCAATTAAGTAAGAAAAGAAATCCTGATGGTTTATGCTTGCCATGAGTGAAAGTAGGTTTCATTCCAATTTTTGATATTGGAACTTAAATTTAGTCATCGGCTGTGGTAGGATTTCTGACAATGCTTTTAGAGTCATGACTTGCGCCTCTGAATTACACAGTCAGTGTAATTATTACTCTGTTTAAGACTCCCTGTTATGAAATAACTGTAGAGAAAAGAACACGTTTGTGGTCAAAATATTTGTAACTGGAGGAGAGGTCAGAAGAGAACTGGAGCCACAAAATCTGTCGTTAACGAAGGGGTACATGATGGCGAAGTCAGCAACAGAACTCAGGCAAGTCTGGAGATTGGGGATATTATGAAGGGGGGCGTCGGCAGGTTTGATGACAGAGAGAATATGGAGATATAAAACAGTTCACGGTAAAGAGGAGACTCAAGGTTCTGAACAGTCTTTTACCTTCTCAGATGTTTATGAGTAAGCAGTTTGGAAATGCATGAGAATGAAGTGGCGTTTGTGACTGAAAGTTTATGTTTTGGTTAAATATAATCAACCAGAATAGCAATAACATTCAGCATCATTCATAGAATTGATAGAGATAGACGTACCAGGCACACCAATGATAGCGAGGATGGGATAGTACCCAGCTTGAATAATCATCAGTAGCGCTCGTATCCGCAACTGTAACCATGGCCAATCCTGAGAAAGCCAGTAAAGACCCCAGGATAAACTCCTGTCCATTGTTGGAACATTCCAGTGTAATGTTCTCAGATTCTGATCCATTGTTGGAACATTCCAGGCTAATGTTCTCAGATTAAAATCCATTGTTGGACCATTCTAATGTTCTCAGATTCTGATCTCTCTCTCTCTTTCTCTGCAGCTGCTGATCCCAATCTTGTTGAGGTTGACTCTGCGCCGAATACTATGACATAACAAGTTGAAAGAAGTCCCTAATTATGGAAGAGCGATATCCTCCAGTGACCCAGTTAGGTCCAGGAAGACTGATATTAATCACAGTCACTGAACAAACAGCTGCAGTTAACCCATTTCACGGCAATTCTGATATATCACAATAATACTTGGTTGTGTGGGATTTTGATATCGATGATTATTGGGCTAATGGCACATCTCCAGTTGTAAACATCGAGGTAAAGGAGAGACATAATTCTTTCTCTTCACAACCTCGATGATTCTGCTGTGTTTTGGCAATATAGGAATTGCTGGGCTCCCGAGGCAGTCTGTGTCTGATCACCAGGCCTGCTGCATCTTTTTGATTTATTTATATATGTTTAACATTGACTTTTGTCTGTCCAGCATTAAATGGCTGAGGTGGGTTTAGGCATTTTGAAGAGACACCTACAGAGCCATAGACGATGTAAATGCAGTCCATTCCTTATGTTCTTGCAGCCGCGGCCTTGTCCTGTGGAGTGATGGTCAAACTCTTGCAGAACCAGGATTCTTAGTTTTACCTTTCGCCAGTTATTGCTGGAGCCTCAGCAGGGTTGGAAGGCAGTAAATCTCTCCCGGGTGCTACACATTGTCTCTGAGATTTCTCTCTGAAGTGTCTTTTGATGTTCTTTCCTCCTGGATTGGAGAACTGCATGTCAGACAATCTGTTTCCTGCATTTGTTTTTTGACATTTGTGTGCTTATCCGATGATACCATATTGGAGCATTTACTGTATAGTAGTTAAATAAACTATTATTCTGTTAAGTTTTCCAACAGAATTAAGTTTAGCAAGTTCCTCTTCCTTTTGTTGTCTTTTATCGACAGTCTTCGAATAAATTGAGTTTTGCTTAATGTCGAATATTTCGACAAAGTAAATTCTATCTCAAACACAGCACCTCACATTTACCAGCGGAATGGGCCGAGCTGGAGGAGTGATAATCATGTCAGGAATTATATCGGATACCCAACCCACCTCTGAGATCCAGCCCGGACCGGTACAAGCCCAGATGAGGTACCTCCTCAACATAAAGCACTGCGTAGACCAGGCTAGTGTACTGCTCAGCAATCAGTTCAGGATCGAACACTGTTTAGAGCTCACATGTTCACTACTTCTGTGTCCAACAGTGCACTGATCAATAAACTTGGACTCGATGATCTGTCCACCACAGGGCGCTGTGCAGAACACA
Organism: Hemiscyllium ocellatum; assembly: GCF_020745735.1. NCBI lineage: Eukaryota > Metazoa > Chordata > Chondrichthyes > Orectolobiformes > Hemiscylliidae > Hemiscyllium > Hemiscyllium ocellatum. The sequence continues at coordinate 672,326 of NW_026869338.1, forward strand.
CACAGGCATTGTTCTATACACACGGACTGGATATCTTTGCAGCATGGGGAGCTGTGCAGTGAATAGCAGTGAATTTATCTTTTAATCTGGAACAGTTACCTTCCCAGCATACGCAGCTGTGTGCACCAATCGCTGAATTGCTATGTAACACTATGATAGATCACTGCCCAGCGTGGGGAAACTTGTAGCTCATGCTGCAAGTGACAGGATGTGCAGCACCTCTCCATTTACAGCTCCATATCTCCATTGTGGCATGACACAGGAGTGCTGTGGGTGTGAAATTAACTGCCAGACAGAGATGGCGGGGGAATCAGTTTAAATACCAACAAATGGGAGGAACTTGGTTAAAAGAGAGGGGGAGATTAAGAGAGAATTTCAGAGAAGGATCTGATGGTAGGATTAAAAATTGTGAAATGAGAACATTTCGATAGCATCTTGCAATATAAGCCACTGTTTCTAGGAATGATGGGTGAGCAGGATATTGGTGTAAGTTCAGTTGATTGAGAGTTTTGGATAAGCAATTGTCCTGCAGCGTTGTAACTGGGAGTAGGATCAGCAGAATCTTCGACTCATTGGGCTGAATCGTACAATAATTTGTCTCAGTGCTATTTTCATTGAATGTGACTGAAGGAAAATCTGCACGAGGCAGAGCTAGTTTCCTGGTGTTATCTTATCGAACACAACTGATTAACTACCCATTCCACCCCATATTGTCCCTCTCATTTAACGCCAGCCCGATTTTCCCACCCCATTATGGCTGGCAGTGCTCACTATCGCCCGGATGCCCATGGATATTCATTGATCCCTGGTACTGCTGCCATTATTAAAAGGCCAATGGGCACACGGTTGAGCTTTCTCAGTTTGGAGCTGCCCTGCACAGTTTATCCGAGCATGGCAGATAAGGGAAAATTACACCACAGCTTGTTGACAGCGGCACCTAGGTCCTGGTGATTGTTCTAGTACGGAGGGGGACCATTCTCTTCCCAGAGCATGTTCTGAGCACACCACCCAGCTCAGTGCAGTATCTGCGGTCCGAAGAAAAGTCCAGCAATACAGGAAAAGCATCAATAACCTTCCCCGTTCTGTCAGGATAAGCGTGACCGTATTCTCTCTACTCTCTCACACTCATTGTATATCTGTTAGCGCCTTCCCCAGAAAAAGGCTCCAACACTCTCACCACTGCAATGCAGCACTCTCTCTCTCTCTCTCTCTCTCTCTCTCTCTCTCTCTCTCACCTATGCAATACCCCACATGGTTATAAAATGTTCTGATGAGTGCACTTTCTAGAATTCTCTGGATGATGTCGGTTGTACAATGTTCCAGATAATTTTCTAAATAATTCAACTTCAGCAAAATGTTCATCCCCCAGCATGTAACGCATCAGAGGAAGGAGTAGAGTTTTACTTTTTTTATATATCACTCCGGATGAAAGTGCATCATGAGGCCATTAAGCCTCTTAAATATGCTCGACTATTCAGACAAAGGGAGCACCTAAACACTTGAAGACTCACTCTCTTCTTGAAGACAGGCGCCACTTTGGAGTTTCGCCAGTTTCACTGGAACACTCCTGTAATCCCGAGAGGTATGGAATATTTCACACAGTGCCGCCAGTCACTCTGTAACCACTTCTATTAAAACAAGCTATGAATTGATGATGAGCTGTTTACCTTTGGTCTTTTCTGTTTGAGAAAAGCTTTGTTCATTTTGTTAGAGACAGTACAAAACTTTCAATTTTGTTTATAATATTGGAACTCTTCGTGCCTTCCCCTGTGAGGAACGATGTAAAATACTGTTTTAAATTCTCTGCCTGTTCCCTGAAACCAGTTCCCCAGTCACATCCTCCAGGTATCCTACATATACTTTCCTGCCTTCCTTCAAAGGGTCACACACACATCATGAATGTTTTTTATTCGATATCGGAAAACTTTTGCGGCTAGTTTCTTTTCATATTTCTTGACAGTTTTGAAATGTTTTTTCTTTGTATTTTGTTTTATACCATCTGCTTCTTGTTGCAAAAGTAAACTTCACAAATGTGGCCGACGCTCGAGCTCACCAATCTCAATTCTTTAGTTTGTGATTGATCAGTATCCTTCAAGGCCTTTGTGCATCAAGGGTGGTTCATCTTCACATCTTCATATCATCTTCTTTTTCACCAGAGCCAAACATTACTGAGAGTTATTAATCAGTACCTGCTTAAATGTTCCCACACCTTCACCCTCCCAACCCCACCCCCACCCCCACATACACACATATCTGATGACCTTCATCTGTGTCTATTTTCACACTCCGTGTTTGACCAGGTAGAAGACATAAATCTGCATTTGAAATGCCTGGCTCTTTTCAATCATTCAGGGGGAACCTAAGTTTGGGGCTGAACACATGATCAACGGAGGGTGACTTCATTCTCCCAGTTTCCCTGTCTCTGTCATTTCTGTTCGATGATGCCACGTTCCTTTGGGAAGCTTCCTACATGTCATCCTTTTCTCTCAAACGAGAAATCCCCTTAAATCTGATGGATTGAGCTTTCAGCTGTGTCTGTCCCATCTCCCTCACTTCTGCCCTCACTCTGTCCCCTTCTTCCCAGAACAATGATAGTTCTCCTCTTGTCCTCACTTCCTGCTGCACTAGAATCTGCATTCACAGAATCATCCTCCGCCACTTCCATCACCTCCAGCAGGACAGCACCATCAAACACATCTTCCCCTCCCGTCCACTGTCAGAAATTCACAGGGACCATTCCTTCTGTGGCACGCTCCATTACCCAGAACATTTCCCCTCACCCCCATGGCACCTTCCCATGTAAATGCAGAAGCTGCAACTTTTGCCAATTCATCTCTTCCCTCTTCACTGTCCAAGGCTCTAAACACACCTTCCAGGTGTAGCGGCATTTCACTTTTACGCTTTCAATCCAATCTCCTGTCATTGCCGCTCACAATGCAGTCTCCTTTACATTACTGAGCTAAACAGAAACTGCTTTGATGAACATCTCCACTCTGTCTGTAGGAATGACCCTGACGTTCTGATTGCTCCCCATTTCAATTACCTACATTGCTCTCAAGATAATGAGAATTCTTTGAGGAGGTAACGACGGGTTGGACCAGAGAGAGTTACTGATCTGAACTTCCAGAAAGCCTCTGATGTGGTACCCCACAGGAGGCTGCAGAGTAAGATTCGGACCCATGGTGTCAAAGGACAGGTACTAGCATGGATAAAAGGTTGGCTCTCTTACAGGATGCAGAGTGAGGATAAAATTGTCTCTCTCAGGATGGCAGCCGGTGACGAGCAGTATTCCACAAGAGTCAGTGTTTGGATCACAAAATTTCACTTTATAGGTTAATGATCTGAGTGGCGGTACAGAAGGCATTCTGGCCACGTTTGCAGATGAAGCAAAGATAGGTAGAGGGGCACCTAATATTGAGGAGGTAGGGAGCCTACACTAAGATTTCGACAGTTGAGGTGAGTGGGAAAAGGAGCAGCAGATGGAATACAATGTGGGAGAGTGTGAGGTCATGCACTTTCTTATGAAGAATATAGGCATGGACTATTTACTAAATGGGAAAAAAAATCACAAATCTGAGTAACAAAGGGACTTGGGATTCCAAGCGCAGGATTCGCCTTAGATAAACTTGCTGGTTGAGTCAGTAGTTAAGAAGGCAGATACAATGTTGTCATTCATCTTGAGAGGAGTAGGATGTAATGCTGGGGATTCTGAGGCTTTCTATGGCTCTAATCAGTATTTTGTGCCTCATACCTCAGGAAGGATGTATTAGACTTGGTGTATGTCAAGAGAAGGTTCACCAGAAATGAGAAGCTTAACACATGAGGAACATCGGAGAACTCTGGGATTTTACTCGATGGAGATTAGAAGGATGAGGGCCGATCTAATTGAAACTTACGGAATATTGAATGACCTGGATACAGACAAAATTGGGAGGACGTTGGCACTGGCAGGAGGACACAGGCGTAGAGAAAAGGGAAAACCCATTAGAACGGAGAAAAGATGATACGTCTTTAGCCACAGAGTGGTGGAATTGTGGAATTCCTTACCACAGAAGGCTGTGGAAACCAGATCATTTGGCACCAACGATATAGCCAGGAAAGGGAGTGAGGATCTGAAAAGTGACTCCAGAGAGTTAGTTTGGAAGCTGAAGAGCAGGACGAGTAGAGTAGTGATCTCAGGTTTGCTACCAGTGGCACGAGCTAGTGAGATGAGGAATAGTCAGCGAATGCAGCTTCACACGTGACTTCGAGGGTGGCGCAGGAGGGAGGGCTTCAGTTACCTAGACCATCGGTATACCTTCTGGTTAAGGTGGGACCTATACACGAAAGACGGGTTGCACCTGAACTGGAGGGGCACAAATGTCCTGTTTGGGAGGTATGGTCGTGTGGTTCAGGCCGGTTTAAATGAGTTTGGCAGGAGTGTCGGAATAAGACCACATGTCTGAGAGGGGGTTAGTTGCAGACAGGACAGTGACAGGATATATTTAATCTTTCAGGAAGGTTTCTCACGCGATGAAACAAAGGGATAAGTTGAAATGTGTCTACTTTAATGCAAGGAATGTCTGAAGTAAGAGTGACAAACTTAGAGCATGGATCAGTACTTGGGGCTACGATGTCGTGGCCATAACAGAGATGCAGGTTTCACAGGGGCAGGGATGGTTGCTTGATGTTCCAGGGTTTAAAACGTTTAAAAATGTTTCGGGGCGGCACAGTGTCTCAATTGTTAGTACTGCTGCCTCACAGCGCCAGAGACTCGGGTTCAATTCCCAACTGAGGGCACTGTCTGTGTGGAGTTTGCAAATATTCCCCGTGGGTGTGTTCCGGTTTCCTTCCATAATCCAAAGATGTGCAGTTTTGGTAAATTGGCCATGCTAAACTGCCTATAGTGTTAGATGAAGGGGTAAATGTAGGGGAGTGGTTCTGGGTGGGTTGCTCTATGGAGGGTTGGTGTGGACTTGTTGGGCCATAGGGCCTGTTTCCACACTGAAAGTAATCTAATTTTATCTAAAAAAGAACAGGATGGGTGGAAAATGAGGAAAGGGTGTAACATTGCTCATCAGAGAGTGTGTCACAGCTACAGAAATGAAGGTTTGTCTCCTGAGTCAGTATGGGTGGAATTTAGGAACAGCAAGGGAACAGTCACGGCATTTGGGGGTTTTCTACAGATCACCTAATAGCAGTAGAGAGATTGAAGTTTTCATAGGCGGGCAGATTCTAGAAAAATGCAAACGTAGCAGGGTTATTGTTATGGGTGATTTCAAGTTTTACAATATCGACTGGAACCTCCTAAGTGCAGATGGTGTGGATGAAGCCGTTTTTGTCAGGTGTGTTCAAGACCGTTTCCTTGCTCAGTATGTAGATAGACCGACGAGGGGAGCGGCAATTTTGGATTTGGTGCTCAGCAACGAGCCAGGACAGGTGTCAGAACTCACGGTGGGAGAGCACTTTGTTGAAAGTGATCACAACTGCCTCTCATGTAGCACAGTCTGCGAGAGAGAAAGGTGCAGTTTCCGAGGGAAGATGTTTAATTGTGGAAAAGGAAATTATGACGCTATCAGACAGGAGTTGGGAAGTACAGACTGGGAGCAATTGTTCCACAGAAAGAGCACAGCAGATATGTGGAGACTGTTTAAGGAGCAGTTGTTGCGAGTGATACACAAATTTGTTCCTCTGAGACAGGTAAGAAGGGGTAAGATTAAGGAACATTGGATGATGAGAACAGAGAAACTTCTCGACAAAAAGAAGCAGGCAGCTTACGGAAGATGGAGGAAGCAAGAATCTAGCACATCTTTAGAGGATTACAGTCTTGCTAGAAAGGAGCTCATAAATGGAACGAGGCGAGCCATGATGGGGCACGAGAAAAGGCTTGGCAAGAAGTATTAGAGAGAATCCAAAAGCATTTTTCTCATACGTGAGGAATAAGGGAATAATCAGGGAGAAGGTAAGGCCGATCAGGGATAGCGTAGGGAACTTCTGCATGGAGTCTGAGCAGATAGGGGAAGCCCTAAATGAGTTTTTTGCTTCGATTTTCACCAAGCAAAGAGAACGTGTTGTAAATGAAAGCTTAGAGTAGCTGGGCCTGATCAGTCTTGACCAGGTCAAGATTGATGAATTTGATGTGCTAGCAATTTTGGAAAACATTGAGATGGATACGTCCCCAGGGCCAGACCAGATTTATCCTACACTGCTCCGGGAAGCAAGAAAGGAGGTTTTAAAGTCACTCGTGATGATATTTGCCTCCTCACTCTCCACTGGAGTCGTACCGGAGGATTGGAAGGAGGCGAAAGTTGTTCCTTATTTCAAGAATGGTAATAGGGAAATCCCTGGCAATTAGAGACCAGTCAGTCTTATGTCTGTGGTCAGCAAAGTTTGGAAAAAGTTCCGAGGGATAGGATTTATGACTATCTGGCAAAGCATAGTGTGACTAAAGGCAGTCAGCATGGCTTTGTGAGAGGCAGTCGTTCCTCACAAATCTTCTTGATTTCTTTGAGGTGTCAAGACAGGTTGACTACGGTCAAGCAGTGGATGTGGTGCATGTTGACTTTAGCAAGGTATTTGAGAGGGTTCCCCATTGATGGCTCATTCATAAAGTCTGGAACGATGGGATACAGGGAGATTAGGCTATCTGGATTCAGACGTGGCTGGCTGGCTGAAGGAAGACAGTGGTTGTAGATGGAAAGTATTCTGATTGGAGGACAGTGTTGAGAGGGATCCAACAGGGCTACGTTCTTGGGCCTCAGACCTTTGTAGTTTTTATACATGACTTGAATGAGGAGGTTATGTGGTGGGTTAGTAAATTTGCTGATTACATAACGGTTGGAGGTGTCGTCAATAGTATAGGGGTCTTCTGTAGGCTGCAGCGCGACATAGACAGGATGCAGAGCTGGGCTGAGAAATGGCAGATGTAGTTCCACCTGGATAAATGCGAAGTGATGCATTTTGGAAGGTCAAATTTGAATCCTGAATATAGCATTAAATACAGGATTCTTGGCAGTGTGGTGGAACTAGAGGGATCTGGCTGCACAAGTGCACAGATCCTTTCAAAGTTGCCAACCACGTGGATAGGGTGTCAAGAAAGTATATGATGTTTCGGCTTTCATTAACAGCGGAATCGAGTTTAAGAACCGCAAAGTTTTGCTGCAGCACAACCTGTCCTTGGTGAGACCACACTTTGAATATAGTGTCCAGTTGTGGACGCCCTGCTATAGGAAAGATAAAGAGGCCTTGGAGAGGGTGCAAAGAAGGTTTACCACGATGCTGCCTGGACTGGAAGGCTTGCTTTATGAAGAAAGTTTGAACAAGCTTGGACCTTTCTCTCTGGAGAGAAGGAGGAGAGAGGAGATCTGATCGAGGTGTACAAAATAATGAGAGGAATAGATAGAGTCAACATCCAGAGACTTTTCCCCAGGGCAGCATTGACTAGTACGTGAAGTCATAGTTTGAAAATATTAGGAGGAAGGTAAAAGAGAGATGTCAGATGTAGGTAGGTTCTTTACGCAGAGAGTTGTGAATGCATGGAATGCATTGCCAGAGGTGGTGGTGGAAGCAGAGTCATTGGGGACATTAATGTGACTTTTGGACATGCACATGGATAGCAGTGAGTTGAGGGGTGCGTAGCTTTCAGCTTCCTGTCACAGTTCCAAGTTGTGCAGGTTAGGTGAACTGGCCATGCTGAATTGCCGATTGTGTTCAGGGATGTTGATATTAGATGTAATACTCTTTGCAGGGTCAGTATAAACCTGTTGGGCTGAAGGGCCTGTTTCCACACTGTAGGGATTCTAAGAAAATGCAGGCTGCTGCAATATTCAAATGAAGCACAACCCAAGCTCGAGTAACACCTCACTTTACACTTTGGTACGTTACAGTCTGTAGGAGTTAATATTCAATTCCATAAATTCACTGGCTGAACCCATTATGGCTGTTCTCCCTTTTCCATACACTCTCCCTCCTGGGCTCCCTAAGTTCGTGTCTTGTTTATGTTGCATTCTACAGAGAAAATCAATTTCTTCTATTTACACGTTAATTTACACATTTATATATCTGTGTCTCTTTCACCACAATTTAAAGCCCATTTGTCTTTCGCACTGGGCCTCCAAATACTTATTCCCACCTCTGCCAAGATACTAAAACGCTCGTCTTTCAATCCTTTACACGTTTGAAGAAGATTTACACTGGACTTGAAAGATTAACATTGTTTCTCTGACTCACTGATTTCCTTCAAAAATGAAAAGTTACAGAACACATTTTCAATTTAGCAAAGATCATTGGATACAGGAAATCTGAAACAAAACCAAAAATTGTTGGACTTACTGGATGCTTTGAGGAACAGAGACCGAACCCGAAAGTTTACCTCTGCTTTCATTCCACAGGTGCTGTCAGACTTGTCAGTGTCTTCAGCAATTTCTGTTTTTGAACAACTTTCAAACATGTGTGTCAAAGCTGCTCACACGTCCCTGTCCAACTGGGAGCGCCATACACCGGGAAGTGAATGATAACGCAAGGTATACAAACTCTTCTGTTCTGAAACTACATAAGGCTGGAATCACCGACACGACAGAGTCTTAATCATGGTCATGGAGAGAAACCGAGGGAAACACATTCGCTTTAAGCAGAAGATGGCATTACTCGAGGGGGAAAGATTCAGATAAAAACGTTAAATGCTTTTGAGGAATGTACAAATTGGAGGCATTGCATCATGGAGAGACCCTAACAGGATAAGAATTTTTCAAAAAGGAAGCGTTTCCTCATCAGAAACCGGGATAGGGCACTGTGTACAGGGGAGAAGGGTGACCGGGTCCCCGTGCGAATTGAGGACAGGCAGCAGAAGCATTGCTGATATTGCTGCTCAAACTGGACATTCATGTAATGCTGCAAGTCATAGCAACTGTAGTAGCAGCAGCAGCAGAATTATATTCAACAACAATATAATCTCTCAGTCTACCATTACCATAAAGCCGATCTCCGAATCAGGGATGAGTGTGGGTGAACATGCCATGTCAGAACAGTGTGTACCTAAACCTGATGACAACCCATTCAAGCTACCGCACTTACTGCTTACATTAACAAACAGAAGAACTAACATCTGAGAGAGAGGGCGGAATGACTCCAAGACTGTGGCCACTTCTTTCAAAACCAGCTATGAATTACTGCTGACCTGTCTACTCTTACTCTTATCTGTTAGAAAAATCCTTTTTCCTTTTGTTAGAGACGGTTCAAGAACTTCCCTCATATTACCATTTTGTTTACACCATTGAAATACTTACTGTGCTTTCCCCTGTGAGGAAAGATGTAAAACACGGGTTTAAGTTATCTGTCTGCTCCCTATGGGCAATTATTCAGTCACACCCTCCAATTAACATCAGTATACTTTCTTGACTTAATTTCACCTAAGGTCACACACTCATCTTGAACTTTTTTTATATGCTCGGAAAAGCTCGTGCTGCTTGTTTTTTGTATTTCTTGCCAATTGACTACACCATATGATTTTTCTCTTTTCGTCCCTTTCTAGATTCATAGTCATATAGCGCAAAAAAGAACCCTTGGTCCAACTTGTCCATGCTGACCAGATTTTCCAAAGTAAACTAGTCCCATCTGATTACATTTTGTACATATGCCTCTAAACTTTTCCCATTCATATGTTTGTCCGAATGAGTTTTAAATGTTATAGCTGTGCTTGCATCTCCCACTCTTCCTCTGACAACTCATTCCATATACACACATCACCCTCTGTGTGAAAACATTGACGCTTCGTCCATTTCAAATATTCCCTCTTTCACCTTAAACCTATTCCTTCTATGGTTGAATTCCCCCATTCCGCGGAAAATCCCTTGGTTATTCACTCTATTCATACCTCTCATGATTTTATAAATTTCTACAATGTCATCCCTCAACGTCCTACACGCTATCTGACACTAACTTTACGAACAAGCATTTAAAGATAAATACTGCAAATTTGAAACAGTATTCAAATGACAGATAAATAACACTCAACACAAGCTTCGTAGTGTGATTTGTTTTCCTCCATGTTACCACACTAAGGCAACAGGAACCTCTTACGAGTACCAATAAGAGGTCAAACACCTGAATTGCTTTGTCCAATCGTGTGATGATCTCTAAAGTGAAAGCGCATCTCTGGCCTGAACCATACAAGAAGGGGAATTCTTGTACCACACGGTCAGAGTGCAGCTCCCTTTCGCAGAGTGAGATGAAGGCTGAGTATACTTTTTGAAATTTGGATCACAGTGTGAATTCAGTGCAAAGGGGGAGAGGTGTTTTCAATAAGGTTTACGCCAAGAAGGAAACTTTCCGGAATGAGATGTGAGTGGGAGGTGTAAAACAACATGAATGGAGAGGCCGAGCCACACTGAGACCAAAGGTAAAGTGGCAGCACAAAACACAGCTTGATGCTACAGCAGAGTAGGTAGACTTGATCAGAGAGTTTCAGGTGAAATGGATAGGGACCATAATGTGAGAGAATGTTCTCCGTAATTTGAGAAGAAGAACCTGGAATCAGGAAGGGGAGACGAGCAGGGAAGAGGATGGAGCAGCAATGGCAGTGTTTTCGGGTGGGGGGCGCAGGACGGGGGAAAATCAGGAAGCACAGCTGAAATTCATGCTTAACATCAGCTTATGGTTCCTGAAATAAACATTATAAATCTGGCCCTCCACTAATGCTCATCAATAGTATTCTTGAGAGCTTTTGTGAACGATGGTGTTTCACATGCTTATGGAGTTCTTCTTTTGAACAGAAACAATAATTACTGAGCGGTTCAGGATATCTGCTTGAATGTCTGCTCATGTATCCTCACTGACCTTCCTCTGGGTCTATTTTCAAAATCGGCTGCAGACTAGATGTGAGGCAGAAATTCTCAATTTAGATGCGTGGTTATTACATAAGGTTATTACATACTCCTGTCTATTACATAAGGAGGGAAGGAGCGCAGTCAGCACATCGAGATATTAAACAGGAACACCGGAGCCAAGTCAGGTCCTTGAGCTCCTTCCAGATGACCAGGAGGTGGCCATTCAGCATATCGAACCACGTGTACAGAAATAGGAAGATGTTTTTGATGCCCCAACGTAACAAAGAGTGAAGCAGAGCCTAAACAGATAGACTGTTCTATGTTGTTCCTCCTGGTGCTTTACTCGTGGTACATATGTGTCATTTTAAATTGGTTTGCTGAACGTGAGAAGGAAAAGTGAATGATTTGTGCCAAGTCTCAAGGAAATGCCTTCTAGAACATAGAACATAGAACATAGAACATAGAAAGATACAGCGCAGTACAGGCCCTTCGGCCCTCGATGTTGCGCCGACCGAATCCTACCTAACCTACACTAGCCCAATAACTTCCAAATGCCTATCCAATGCCCGCTTAAATGACCATAAAGAAGGAGAGTTCACCACTGCTACTGGCAGGACATTCCATGAACTCACAACCCGCTGTGTAAAGAATCTACCCCTAACATCTGTCCTATACCTACCACCCCTTAATTTAAAGCTGTGTCCCCTAGTAACACCTGACTCCATTAGCGGTAAAAGGTTCTCAGTGTCGACCCTATCTAAACCCCTAATCATCTTATACACCTCTATCAAATCTCCCCTAAACCTTCTCTTCTCCAATGAGAACAGCCCCAAGTGCCTCAGCCTTTCCTCATAAGATTTTCCTACCATTCCAGGCAACATCCTCGTAAACCTCCTCTGCACTCGTTCCAATGCCTCCACATCCTTCCTATATTATGGCGTCCAAAACTGCACACAATACTCCAGATGAGGCCGCACCAGAGTCTTATACAGTTGCAACATGACCTCAGGACTCCGGAACTCAATTCCTGTATCAATAAAGCCCAGTACACCATATGCCTTCCTCACAGCACTATTTACCTGGGTGGCAACTTTCAGAGATCTGTGTACATGGACACCAAGATCCCTCTGCTCATCCACACTACCAAGTAGCCTACCATTAGCCCAGTAATCCATATTCTTGTTACTCTTACCAAAGTGAATGACTTCACACTTAGCTACATTGAATTCCATTTGCCACCTTTCTGCCCAGCTTTGCAACTTGTCTATATCCCGCTGTAACCTGCCACATCCTTCCTCACTATCCACAACTCCACCGACTTTTGTGTCATCCGCAAACTTGCTTACCCAGCTTTCAAGCCCTTCCTCTAGATCATTTATAAAGATAACAAAAAGCAATGCTCCCAAAACAGATCCTTGTGGTACACCGCTAGTAACTGCACTCCAAGATGAACATAGTCCATCAACTACTACACTCTGTCTCCTTCCAGCCAGCCAATTCCTAATCCAAACCTCTAATGTATCCTCAATGCCATACCTCCGTAGTTTTAGCATTAGCCTACCATGGGGAACCTTATCGAACGCCTTACTAAAATCCATATACACAACATCTACTGCTTTACCCTCGTCCACTTCCTTAGTCACCTTCTCAAATAACTCAATAAGGTTTGTGAGGCACGACCTGCCCTTCACAAAACCATGCTGGCTATCCTTGATCACGTTATTCCTATCCAGATGTTCATAAATCTTATCCCTTACCATTCTCTCTAAGACTTTGCCCACCACTGAAGTCAGACTCACTGGCCTATAGTTACTAGGGCTATCCCTACTCCCTTTCTTGAACAAGGGGACCACATTCGCTATCCTCCAGTCCTCTGGTACTATTCCCGTTGACAATGACGACATAAAAATCCAGGCCAATGGCTCTGCTATCTCCTCCCTAGCTTCCCATAGAATCCTAGGGTAAATGCCATCAGGCCCAGGAGACTTATCTATTTTCATCCTCTCCAATATTCCCAGAACCTCTTCCCTGCATATTTCCAGGCCATCCATTCTAATCATTTGTGACTCCATATTCACATCAGCAACAGTGTCCTGTTCCTGAGTGAATACTGATGAAAAGTATTGATTTAGTGTCTCTCCAATCTCTTCCGCCTCCACACACAACTTCCCACTACTATCCTTGGCTGGACCGATACCTACCCTAGTCATCCTTTTATTCCTGACATACCTATAGAAAGCCTTTGGGTTTTCCCTAATCCTACCAGATAAAGACTTTTCATGTCCCCTTCTTGCTTCTCTTAGCTCTCTCTTTAGATCCTTCCTGGCTACCTTATAACTCTCTATCGCCCCAACTGAACCGAGAAGACATCCGGACATCTATCTCCGAGAAGACATTATTGCACTCCTATAGAAGTTAGAAGCTGATGGGAATGGCGAACAATTTCAGGAGTAAGGCATTAAAGCTACTGGTAGATTTATGAACAGTGCAGAGACACACATCAACTGCACATTTAGACGGTGAGAATTCATTCAGAGCCTGGAGCTCCCTCTCAATCAACATGGGGTCTCCACACTGGTACGTGTGCTACTTGGAATTACATATCATGGGGAAAATGCAATTTTTCACAAATCACCATATTTTTTTCTGGACATAATAAATGTTAGTCCATCATCCTCAAGTTTAAATGTAATCGCTTGTTATTCTCTCGCTGTGCTACGTATTTCGCTGGATTATACTCTCATATCTTTTATCAGTCAATTATCGTTTACACAATGCAATTCAATAATTTGTTTGCAAAGGTGCAAACATCTAATTGCACAGTTTGTATGCCTTTTCTTTCTTAGATTTTTTTGTAGCCTTAGCCAAAAAGTAAATGTTTTGTTTACTGAACAGCTTTGGCCAACTGTCTGTGTGGCGTTTGCACATTGTCCCCGTGTCTGCGTGGGCGGGTGCTACGGTTTCCTCCCACAGTTCAAAGATATGCAGGTTAGGTGAATTGGCCATGCTAAATTGCCCATAGTGTCAGGGATTAATAGTGGGTAGGGGAACGGGTCTGGGTGGATTACTGTTCGGAAGTTCGTTGTGGATCTGTTGGGCCGAAGGGCCTGTTTCCATACTGTAAGTAATCTAAAAAAAAGGTAACCTGTTTATCCGGATTCAAGGGTCAGACACAGAATGTATTTTTAATGGGCTAAGAAACAGAAAGGAATAGAAGACAGTGACTGTGGAGACTGATGAGGGGTAAAGTGACATCCCCCCAGTCCCCAATGTCTTCTTGACAGACAGAATAACATCAGATGTAGAGAAAGAAACAGAATATATTCGGAAGAAGGATTTGCAAGTGACAGTGTAAATAAAACAGGATAATTTGAAATGGAATGGCCGAATAACGATTGATCAGTGTATGTGTGTGTGAGAGAGAGAGAGCCTCTGTGTCTGTGAGAGTGTGTGAGTGTGTCTGTGTGAGGGCGTGTGTGTCTGTGTGTGTCTGTGTGTGTGAGTGAGTGTGTGTGCCTGTGTGTGTGTGAGTGCGTGTGCGTGTGCGTGTGTCTCTGTGTGTGAGTGTGTGTGGGTGTCTGTATGTGTGTCTCTGTGTGTGAGTGTGAATCTGTGTGTGTGGGTGTCTGTGTGTGTCTGTTTGTTTGAGTGAGTGTGTCTGTGTGTGTGTGTGTGCGTGTGTGTGCGCGCGCGCATGCATGCAGATACATAAGACTGTTCATATGTGTGCACCATATCCAGAATGAACAAGAGATACATAGTTAACAAAAATGATGCACGTGATGTACAAAATTCATAAAACGTTAACATGTTATTTAGTCTTCAGCTGAGATGTTATGTTCCCCTTCTTTTAACGTACCCTCTACCTCCTGCCTCTTCCTTGCATTCCCAGACCTAATCTCTAATTCTTGTCAGGATATATGTTATAAATTCCTGCTTCTTGTGTTCCAATTTATTTCAGTTAAACAATTTTCTACCGGGAAACATATACATTGGCCTGCTGGGTTCTGTCAACAACTGTTGCCTGTCATAATGCTGGAGATCAAAGTTCTGGTATCAGACCGACATTTCAACATATAATTCTGTTTGCACATACACTGTACAAAGGACCACAACACACAGGAATTGTCAAACTAAATACAGAAATACATCTACATATGTCAGTCATGTAGACTTCTCTGTTTTTATATCTCCATGTCGAAATTCTCTCTCTATCCGTCCCTCGATTTCTCTTTTAATCTAATTGATACATCGTCCAATCGTTCTTTCTGTCCTATGCCTCAGACTTCCCTCCTTCTGTTTACAGCTATTGCTCACTTTTGGTTGTGATGTCTTATAATTGAGTAATGTAACTACAGGTCATGAGGGAGCAGTTGGCCAGAGTTAGTTGGAAGGGAAGCTGAGCACGGGAAGATGGTGAAACAGCAATGACAGAGGTTTCAGGAGATAATTCAGCAGCACATCAGAAATTCACCTCCAAGTAAGAGGAACAATATTCAGCAGAAGACAAGTCAGCCGTGCGTGATAACGAATTCAGGGACAGCATAAAACAAAAGAAAATGCACACAATGTTGTGAAGATTATTAGGAATCCAAAAGATTAGGAAGTCTACAAACTCGAGCATGGATAACTAATAACAGCAAATGGGAGGAGAGGGTAAAATATAATATTATGCTTCTTAATCCTGTAAAATAATAACGAAACCGATTTTGAGATATATAACAAGGAAGACAGGGAGTAAAAAACAAACAAAGGACTTTTGGAAAATGAGGCTTGAGTATTTATGGGAAGCAATGGAATGGGAGAGGAATTGAACAGATACATTACATCAGTCTTCACGGTGGAAGACACCAGTAAAATGCCAGACTTCAAGACAGTCAGGGTATAGAAGTGAGTATACTGACCTCAGTAAGGAGGAGGTGCTGGGGAAGGTGAAGTTGAATCAATCAGCGAGACCAGTTGGTCTCGTAGTGACACGGAAGGCGATTGTTGCGGCATTGTTGGTGATCTTTCAGTAAACGTTGGAGTAAGGGAGGACTGGTAAATGTAACCTCCCCGAATAAGGAGAGAGGGACAAGAAGACAGGAAATGTTAGAAGGACTTATTGGATCTTTGGGTTTATGAAAAGATGTGTGGAGTATAAGAACAAGGAAGTTGTGAAGTATATTGGAAATGGTGTGATTAAGCTACAGCATAACAAGAGTTACGTTTACAATGCCATTGTGAATAGCAGAGATGAAAGTACGGTTAAAACAAAGGAAATCAGTTCGATGCGGACAGGAGCATTAGTGACAAAAAGAATGTTTCCTAGATCCTGCAGTGAGAATGTTCAGATAAGATTGTCAGTAAACAGACAAAAATGAATTTGAAAAGCACAATAAAATCTGTTGCTGATAAGGTCTCAACGTGCAACTATGTCGCCAATCCATATGAAGCTGAAAAAAAAAAGCAAGTGAGACAGCATCCTAGGAACAGGAAAGTCAACGTTTCAGGCTGAAAGAGTTCATCAGGATTGGTGTGAGGGAAGGGGAACCGGGAAGTAAATAGAGGGAGGGGCGTGGAGCTGTTGGAAGAGTAGGTGGAATGGCGATAGGGGGATGCAGGCAGGGAATTATTGTGATTGGTCAGTGGGAAGGATGCAACAGACATACGGATGGGAAGATGGACAACTTTGGTCAGGTCAGGGAAGAGGACATGGGGTAAGGCTATGGGTTGAGAGACTTTGAAGCCAGTGAAGTCAATATTGAGACCATTGAGCTGTAAGGTCTCCAGCTGAAATATCAAGTTGTGTTCTCCAGTTTCTGTTTGGCTTCACTCTGACAGTGGAGGAGACCAAAGATGGACCTGTTGCCGGATGAACACGGGGAGGGGAGTGATTGAAATGGATGACAACTGGAATGCTGCGTTTGTTCAAGCGTGCAGAGAGCAGATACTACATGAATATGTCCCTGAGTCTCCCTTTGGTTTCCACAACATAGAGGAGACCATGCTGGGAGTTGGTGACGAGCTCGGTGGGCCAGGATCAGGCTCTGTGTGGAGCATTGGTGCTCTTCACGAGACAACCAACTCGACTTTCCAGTTACCATTCATTTTAATTTCCACTCTCACTCGCCCAGCGACGTGACCATCCTTAGCCTATCCACTGTCAGAGTAACACCACTTGAGAGATTACCTTTGAAACTGATAGCCCAATGTCCTCAATATTGACTGAAGCTGCTTCAAAAGCCCTCCTCCCAGAGCCTTATCCATTGTCCCTTTTCCCTGACCAAACCCACCTGTATCTGTTCCATCCTTCCCACTGATCAATCACAGCAACCTCATACCTGCATATACCTACCACCACTATACCTACACGCCGCCCTTCCATATCCCATCACTCCATTTCTGGGCTCCTCTCCCCCTCACCAGTCCTGACGAAAGTTCCAAGATCAAAATATTGCCTTTGCTGCTCCTATAAGTCTGTCTGGTCTGTTGTGTTTATCCAGCTCCAAGTTTATTAACTCTTACCTCCCGCACCTATCGTACTTCTTCCCTCCAAACTGTGGAACTAGGTGGTCTACATATAAGAAGAAATAAATTTGGACATGTGAAAAGAGCGCAGACACATTCATAATATCTTAACAACTCAATACACACCTTCCAGATGAAGCAGCATTTCATTTGTACTCTTTCAATCCAGTATCCTGTCATTGTTGCTCACAATGCAGTCTCCTTTACATTGGGGAGACCAACAGAAACTGTTTTCAGGAACAGTCCCACTCTGCCTGTGGGAATAACCTGACCTTCTCATTGCTTCCCATTTCAATAACGTACCTTGCTGTCATGCTAACATTTCAGTCTTGGGCTGCTCTAATTCTCCAATGAAGCACAACTCAACCTTCAGTAACACCTCACTTTAGACCTTGGTACGTTGTATCCTGAAGGAGTTTTTATTCAATTCCATACTTCCACAACCTGACCGCAGTATGGCTGTTCTCCATTCTTCGCACATTCTTTCTCCTGGTCTCCCAATGAACTTGCCCTGTTTGCGAATCATTTGTCTTGCACTTAATTAAGATGCTGCCAGATCTGTTGTGTTTCTCCAGAAATGAGAAAGCACATTTGCAATTAACCAAATAACTCTGGATACTTGAAATCTGAAACGAGAACAAAAAAGAAACTGCGAGCCTTGAATAATGCTCACTGCACCCAAATGATTAAGTCTGCTTTCACTACACGGATGCTGCCAGACCTGCTTAATTTCTATAGCAATTTCTGCTTTTCACCACGTTTCAAAGACATGTGACAACTTGGCTCGAACGCTCTGTTCACCCTTTAGCGCCATATGCCTGGCAGTGAAAGACACAATTTCCGTGTCTCTGAAATGGCGTAAAGCTGGCATCACTGACACTACAGAGTTCTTACTGTTAGTCAGGGAGAGAAACAGAGTGACATTCATTCACTCTAAACACAGAAGGTAGCACATACTGGAAAGAACATAGAAAGAATATAGACCATAGAAAAATACAGCGCAGTACAGGCCCTTCGGCCCTCGATGTTGCGCCGATCCAAGCCCACCTAACCTACGCTAGCCCACTTTCCTCCATATGCCTATAAAATGCCCGTTTAAATGGCCGTAAAGAGAGAGAGTCCACCACTGTTACTGGCATGGCATTCCATGAACTCACGACTCGCTTAATAAAGAATCTACCCCTAACATCAGTCCTATACCTACCACCCCTTGATTTAAAGCTATGCCCCCTCGTAATATCTGACTCCATACGTGGAAAAAAGTTCTCATGGTCAACCTTATCTGAACCCCTAATCATCTTGTACACCTCTATCAAGTCACCTCTCAACCTTCTTTTCTCCAATGACAACAGCCCAAGTGCCTCAGCCTTTCCTGAGGATTCAGATGATTATGTTAAAGGGTATTGGGCAATGAGACAAATTGTAAGTGTGATACCATGGAGAGACCCTCAGTAGAATGAGAATATAAAATTGGAAGTGTGCCACATCAGAAACCAGCGTAGGTCACTGAGTACATGACTGATGGGTGACTGGGACTTGGTGTGAACTGGGGGACAGGGAGCAGGACTGTATTAGAGATATTGCACCTCAACCTGCGTGTTCCATGTGACGCTGTAGACCACAACAGCAACAGAAGCAAAATTATATTCAACCATAATCTGTAACTTTTTGCCTGGGACTATCCCTCAGTCTACCATTACCAATAAACGAATCAATGCTTCAGCGACGAGTGTGGTGAACATGCCAATGCAAAACTATGTGTACCTAAAACTGATGGCAAACAATAAAGCTACCACACTTGACTGTTTACATTCCAAACAGCATGATTACCATCTGATAGGAAGGGCTGAATAATTGCAAGACCAAAAGATCAGTTCGAAGCTCTACAGTCTTGCCACATCCAATCATAAATGGATTAAACAACTCACTGCAGGACAGGGCCCAACACATGTCCCCCTCCTTAATAATGGAAAAGGCAAGCATGTAGTTATTTGCGACATACTCAGCCAGAAGTGTTGAGTCAATGATTTAACTCACCTCGTCAGTATGCCCGCAGAATTACAGATGGCAGTGGAGGGTTGCTTTTCAAACTCAAGGCTTGTGACCAGTGGGATGCTACTCTATGTGACATGAAGAAACCTCTGAACACAGTAGACATGACAAAGGCAATGTACAACAAGTCGTGTCCCTGGGGAAGCTGTTTCATTCCTGTTCCAAATCTGACATCTATCTGGCCATGTAGAAAATTGCACAACTTTGACAACTCCCTTAAGAAGAGAATAATTACAGTATGACCAACATCACCCCCTCCATTCCATCATGACAGTCAAATGGTTGGGTGTTCTTTTTGACAAAGTTGTCAAGCAGCACAGAAATAAACTGCTCAGCGTGGTTTGCGATAGCTCCCTATGTGGCAATGGAAATGTCACTGGATTACTAATCCAGACCAGGCTAATGCTCGGGCAGCTGGTGGGCGTTAATAACAGTTAATAAAATATCGATATCTAAAATCTGGTGTCAGTAATAATGACCTTGAACCCAATGTCAATTGTAAACAGCAATTTGTTTCCCCAATGTACTTTCAAGAAGTGAATCTCACGTGTTTTCCTGGTCTAACCTAAAAGCGACTCCAGACAGAGGTTTCAATGGTCTCTGAAACAGCCAAGCAAGGCATTCAATTGTATCAAACTGCTTCGAGGTTTTAAAGGATAAAACCGGTCAGAACACTGGGCGCTAACTCCTGCATCGGAAAATGTAAACACAGGCCTGTCAACCCTACAGAGACCCCCTTCCTAACATCTGAGGGCTTGTGATAACACTGGCAGAGCTTTCCCACAGACTGCATACAAACATTGGGAAAGGAATAGGTAATTCAACACAGTGAGCCTCCCACGTTCTCACCATGCAGTCCTCACTTTGTCCTAATGTAATGGAAGGATGTGATCACAGTTTCCAGAATGCTGAAATGCCGACATTTCGACAGTATCCTGTAACATGAGCCAGTGCTTCATGGAATGATGGGGGAACAGAATATTTGTGTGATTTCAGGAGCGTTTTGGATTAACATTTGTTCTGCAGCTTTGTAAGTGGGAGTTGGGTCAGAACAGACTTCGACCCATTGGGCTGAATCTAACAATAATTTATCTCAGTGGCATTTACATTGAGCGTTACAGAGGGATCGTCTACACGAGGCTGAGCTAGTTTCCTGGTGCTAACTTATCTAATTCACTTCATTAACTACCCATCCCACCCCATGGTGTCCCACTCCTTCAATACCAGCCCGATTCTACCAACCATGATGGCTGGGGGTACTCGCCATCGTCTGGATACCCACGGATATTCCGTGATCCCTGGCATTGGTGCCATCTTTAAAAGGCCCAGGGGCACACGGCTGACCTTTCTCAGTTCAGAGCTGCCCTGCACAGTTTACCCCAAGCATGGCAGATAAGAGGCAATTACACCACGGTTTGTCGACAGGGGTATGGAGGTCCTGGTGAATGGGCTAGCACATAGAAGGACCATTCTCTTCCCAGAGGGGGCCACACCACCAGACCTACCGAGCATGGTCTGAGCTCCCCACCCAGCTCAGTGTAGTATCTGCGGTCTGAAGAAATGTCCACCAATACAGGACAAGCATTAATAACTATCCCTGCTCTGTAAGGATAAGGGTCACTGTATTGTCTCTGCTCCCTCACACTCACTGTATTTCTGTGATAGCACCGACCCCGAGCAAGGCTCATGTGCCATCACCCTCGCTATTGCGTGCAACACCTTCCCTCTCTCTGTCTCTCTCTGCTTCTCTCAAATCCAGTATACCCACTACATTAAGAACGCTGCATGTGTACAACACTGCGGACAGACCCGGACCAAAAACCTCTTCATTCCGTCGCCCCCCCCCCGCCCCCCACCTAGAGCAGTACGATCAGCAGGCCCCACACTCACTCACTCCCTCCCTTTCTCCCAATCCAGGAGAAAAAGGCTGGAATAGGACAGGAAGGGCCAAGCCGGGTGGTGGAGTGCCGGACATCTGATCCATTAGACCCTTCCCCCCGCCATGTGGGGAGTACCCTGGTATGAGTCGGAGAGGACGGGGTGCCTCGTGTGGAGGTTCTGAAACATCCATGTCCCACGGACCGAGTAAGGAGCAATGTTCAGTGAAGGGTAATTCTCACGTTAAACCCGCTGGCAGCTCCGTTCCTTTTCCCCCATCACAACTTAGAAACCTTGGCCCTGATGCCATCTCGCTTTTTTATGGAGCTGGTACAAATGGAATACCCACGGTCTCGGGGGCAGGAGGGTGGGCTCATAACACATCGTCACCACCACCTCCCAGGAAGGGAGCACGGAGGCTCCCTCCTACACTCCTCCTGTAAACAGCTCAGATACTGAAACTAATCTGTGAAAGTTACTGCTCTCCTCACTTGTCCTGACATCTTCAATAATCTGTGCTCAAATACACCCAGGTCCCTCTGCTCCTGCACCCCGTTTATAACTGTACAGCCTGTTTTCCTTCCATAGTACATCACCTCATATTGTCCTGATTTTATTGTCGGATGAAATATACCTGAACTCTACAACAAGTTGGCGTTGTCCTGTTGTTGTTGTACTCTGTCCGCCACACACTTTGCAATTCTTCCAGGTTTGGTGACATCAACAAGCATCGAAGTTGTCATAGTGTCACATTCCAGTCAAAATAACTGAAAGAGAATGTGGCGCTGGAAAAGTAGAGCAGGTCAGAAAGTAATGACTGCAGATGTTGGACATCAAAGCCGACAGTGTGGTGCTGGAAAAGCAAAGCACGCCAGGATAGAATCCGGATTACAGACAGGGCTGATGAAGGTCTTATACCTGTACTGCCAATTTCTCTGGTCTTCGGATGCTGCCTGACCTGCTGTGCTTTTCAGGCACCACACACTCAGCTTTGATCCCCAACATCTGCCGTCCTTACTTTCTCCTGCAGAACAATTGAAATACTGACAGACTCACTGGTGTGATCAAGGCATACACTGATATCAAACGAGCGTCAAAAATAACAACACACATCCCAAAGACCCAGAGAAAAAAAAAGTCATGCTGCAAACAGAGAAATAGAAACAATGTGGCACACCTTACTGAGTGGGTGAAATAGTGAGAATTTATCACAGAGAAAGAGAAATACCGATCGACTCCCATGTTTGTCTTGTGTCAGTGTATCTCTGTGTGTGTGTGTGTGTGTGTGTGTGTGTGTGTGTGTGTGTGTGTGTGTGTGTGTGTGTGTGAGCGCATGCCCATTTATTTGTATGTCTGCATCTGCGTGTATGTATTAGAGTGTGTAACTGTGTGTATTAGCATTTGTGTGTATCTCTGTGTGGGACTGGTCTGATGGTCCCTGCGTTGCTTGATGTGATGGAATTCGACATTCTGCTGGCCTCTCCACTCCACTGCATAGACAGTGATGGAAGGTGAAAACCGTCTGGAATTCAGTCAGAGCGGGTGGGCAGCAGGTCACAGCATCATACAAGCTAACAGCAACATCAATAGAAATACACACAGACACACTCACACTTACACACACACACACACACACACACACACGCAGTCTCTCTCTAGAGGGGTGCGGAGAGGATTGCAGCTGTACTGGGGCTTATATAGAGAAACGTCTGGGCCCCCTCTGCCATGTAGAATTAATTTGTCTTTGGGAGGTATTAATGACAAACAGTGCACATTTTAAGGAGTGTTTCCACAGCAGTTGTCTTCAGTGAACCATTGATGGAATGAGACGAGATAATTTCATTGCACGTTCTGCTACTTGCATTTTATTTGCTCTACACTCTGACAAATGATAAGTGCGAAAGCATTCTCAATGACCCAATGGTGCCAGCAGATCAATGCTAGACATGTCCACCTCCTTCTCTAATATCTCATTGCAAGGGATCAGACAAACTCCTTTCTGTTGCCAAGGCTATTCTGTGAAGCATCGCATAGCCGCACAATGTGAGTGATTCGCAGTAATTGATACATTCTCAAACAAACGATGAGCTCTCCACTTTCCTCCTGTAGTCTAAAGATGTGCAGATTTGGTAGACTGACCATGCTAAATTGCCCATAATGCCCAGGGATATGCAGCTTAGATGGATTAGCCATGTGAAACACAGGGTTACCGGGATGGAAATGATTGGGTGACATTCTATGGCAGGTCAGTGTGAACTAGATGGACTGAATTCCACACTGATCGGATTCTATGAAACCTGTTGGTTGCACAGTGGAGTTGGTGAACCAGCAGTAGTTGATATTACATCCTTTTAAACAAACGAGGAAACAAGGTATTATCCCCCATTTCAATTAATCCACTGTTCCCAAAATAAGAGCGATCCCATTACACAGTGTTACAGATGAGATCAGAACTCTGAAAAGTGATTAAGAAGTTAATCTGGACCCTAACATTTTCTTGTTTTAAAAGTAAATGTAAGGTGCCATGTTCCAGATCCAATTCAATTGATCAAACGAATTGACATTACGCAAAACACAAATTATTCGAACACGATAGTAAAAGTATAATCAAAGAAAGATGAACGTGGAATAACTTAACTCGATTGGAAAACTGAGCAAAACTTAAAGAATTGTTTTACTACTAAACAGTAACTGTTCCAATGTGGGAACAGCTCATAAATACACCCTGGGCACAAAATTCAGAAAAACAAATTGCAGGGCAACGCAACTCCTGCAACCCAGAAGGGAAAATTCAGAGAGAGTAGCAGCCAGCGACATGTAGTACAGTTTCCAACCCTGTTGAGATCCCGGCTACAACTGCTGCAAACTACCGACTATACGCCCTGGTTCTATGAGAGCTTGACTGTACTCATTGAGGCTGCTTCTATTGTTCCAACTTTAAGAAAAAAAAACTAAGGCCTCACAAACTATTTGCTCTAGTTGCTCTGGAAGATTGCTCGATACCTGTGCCTGGAAATAACTTTAAAGAGCCCAGGATAAAATAATTTATCAAGATAGTCTGATTTCTCTTCACAGAAGTTGCCAGTTCCGCTGATATTTTCCAAGATATACTGTTTTTTTTTGTTCCTGATTTACAGCAGGACGTTGTGAGTAGAGTTTTATTTTGATTTTCTTCTTGTGAAACTGAATCCAGTGAGTGCTCCAGGGATCAGTCTATATCCGTTATCAGAAGTTATTTTGGTTTCGGGAAAAAAAAATCATTTGATTTAGAAACTTCCAAAGGTACTTCACTTTATTGTTTCTGAGTTGAAGCCCTTGTATTTTGAAGGATATGCATTTTAGGTCTCTGTATAAGTGATTTTTCTCCTGTACTAAACAAGATCTTGAAAACCGTGTATCAGGTGAATACCTGATGGACATTCCCTCTTGTATGGGAGACTAAAACTAGGAAATCCATTTTAAGAATAAGTATTCACTTTGACACAGATATTGGAAAGTCATTAACTTTTTTTTATAAAAAGCAAAAGAATCATGGTCACAGAGTCGAACAACATGGAAGCACACCTTTTGTTCAACTAATACTACCAACCTAAGTTTGGCCCATATCCCTTCAAACATTTCCTATTCTTGTACCTACCCAAACATCTTTCAAATGTTGTAACTGTACCTGCACCCACCACTTCCTTTGAAAGTGCATTTCACACACTAATATCTCTCTGTAAGAACAAATTGCCACGCAAGTACTTTTGAAATCTTTCTCTTCTCACTTAAAAATATTCTTGCTGGTTTAGAAATCCTCCGTTTGAGGGAACAGAAACATGCCATTCATCTTATCAATATTCCTCATGATTTTATAATGTTACCCTTGGATCTTCTGCAGTCCAGGGAATCAAACATATGGTCCGATCCAATCTCTCCTTATACCCCAATCCCTCCATTCTTAGCAACGTTCCGGGAAATATATTTTAACCATAATCAGCTTAATAATGTCCTTCCTCTGACTGAGTGATCAGAATTGGACTCAGTACTCCAAAAGAGGCCTTATCAATGCCCTGTACAACCTCAGTATGAAATACCGACACCTATAGTGAAACGTCTGAGCGACCAAGGCAAACGTACTGAATGCCTTCTAAAATCCTTTTTCCACGTTTGATATAAAGTTCAAAGACTTATGTACCAAAATCCCTCGATCTCTCTGGCCTAAAGTACTACCTGGGGACGTATAATTATGTGTTTTACTTCATGCACTTGTTTATTTTACCAAAATGCAGTACCTCACATTTACTTTATCTAATCTCCATCTGTCACTCCTCAATCCATTGACCTAATTGAACAATATCTCTTTGCAATCGCAGACACCTGTCTCACTGCCCAATATAACCGCAATTTTGGTGTCATCTGTAAATGTACCAACCATGCCTTCGATATTATCATCCTAACCTTTTACATCAATGAAAAATGAAAGTCCATCCAGTACTGATCCCTATGGAACACTGCTTGTCGCAGGCTTCCAGGCCAAAGCAAAATCCTCTATTCTGTCTCCTTCTGTAAAACCGAATTTACATCGAGTTATCAAGCTTACCCGCAATCCCATGTGCTCTAACTTTATTAATTAGTCTACCATGCAGAACCTAATCAAAGGCTTTGCTAATGTTCTTTTAAACAACATCTACCATTCTGCTACAATCAATCTTTCTGTTTACTTCATTTAAAACAAACTAAAATCATGTTTGTAAGACATGATTCCTCTCATACAAAACCTTTCTGACCAATACAAATCAGCCATTCCCTTTCCAGTCATGTAAATCTTATCTTTCAGAATGTCTTCCAACAACTTACTCGTCACCAATGTCAGACACACAGACTATCGTTTCCACGCTTTTCCTTCCAGCCTTTCTAAAGATGCAGTCTTACCCACTCTCCAGTCCTCCAGTAATTTACTTGTGTGTATAAATGATTCAACTACATCTGCTGGGTTCCCATAGTTTCAAAGAACAAAGATCAATGAAAAAATAACGAAGAATATTACAGCACAGGAACAGCCATTCACCCCTGCAAGCCTGCGCCGACCCAGTTCTTCTATCAAAGCATATTTTCTAAGGATCTGTATCTCTTTACTCCCTGCCCGTTCATATATTTGTCTAGAGAGGTCTTAAATGACACTATTGTGTCCACCATAATACCACTACTGGCAACGCGTTCCAGGAACCCCCACCCTCTGCATAATGAATTTACACATATACCTCCCAACAACAGATCCAATCTCATGGCTCCTAGAAATTCAGTTCGCCACTCTGGGAAAAAAAAATCTTCTTGCTATCCACCCTACCTATACCTCTCATGATTTTGTAGACCTCATTCAGATTCCCCCTCCGCGACCTCTGTCTTTCGAATGATAATAATCCTAATCTACTCAACTTCTCTTCATAGCTTGCACCCTCCATATCAGGTAATATCCTAGTGAACCTATTCTGCACTCTCTCCAAATCATCCAAATCGTGTTGGTAATGTGGACGACCAGAAATGTACCAAATATAATGCTGAACCATAGTCTTATTGAACTGTAATATGACCTGCCAAATACTGTACTCAATACCTCGTTTGATGATGGAAAACATTTCATACGGCTTCTTGACAAATCTACTGACCTGCAATGCCACCTTCAGGGATCAAATGACTTGAACACCCAGAAATCTCTCTGTACATTAATTTTCCTCTGACATTTCCACTTACTGTATAATTCGCTCTTGAATTGTATCTTCCAAAATGCATGACCTCGCATTTGACAGGATTGAACTCCATCTGCAATTTCTCAGCACAACTCTCCAACCTACATAACTTTTCTTACACAATGCCCTGGCATACACATGATCCTATTCTAGAAATTGATCAATCCTTATGGTTTCTCAGACCTTGCACGCACACAACACCCAAATCGCTCTGCGCTGGTCTTTTGTTGTCACAGTCTCTCTCCATATAAATAATCATTTGCTTTTTTTTATTATTCATTCTGAAGTGCTAGACCTCACACTTTATTACAATGAACTCTATCTTCCAATTACATAGTGCAGATTACTTACATCCATATCACACTATGCACTCCAACCTATCTTTACCATCATCGAATATGCATTGATTGCATTCTGCATTCCCCCCACCCACACAGATACACACACACACACACACACACACACACACACACACACACACACACACACACACACACACACACACACACACACCGCAAAGAAAATCTTTAATACAGAGAATAAGCAACTGGGAGTCCAAGGGCTCACATTTGGGGTAATCCACTTATTATGGCTCTCTGAACTCACACAGACATATTCATCAAGACTCACTCCTTTGTGTCTGCACAAATGTTCAATCTCTGAACAATAACCCACAAGTTCCTACCTTGTGCAATACACGCTTTATATGGTAGTTCACAAAATGCTTACCAAATCTAATTACACAATCTAAGGGTTCACTTTTATTATCACTGCTTCTCCTTTTCAGATAACTCGATTGAGTCTGTTCAATTCCATTAAGTTATTGTAAATCACAATTTATTTTCCTGAATAATGGACTCAAGCAGTTTCCTAATAATAGACATAAGGCTACCTGGCCTTTATTTCCATGCTTTATGCCTTCCTCCTTCCTTGAAGACAGGCATCACAGTAAGACCTTTGAATCCACTGAAATCCCCTTGGACTGTAGTGATATTTCAACAAATGCCAGGAATATGTCTGGAGCACATTGTTTCGAAATCTGACTACTAGCTTTTGGTGGATAGTTTATCCATAATCATACCCTTTATCAAACGAGTTCTCCTGAAAAAATGACCTGCGATCCTTTGGGATATTCTCTGTCGAAACAGTGTCACAACCAATATAAAATAGTTGTTTGAGTTATTTGAGAGTTTCCGTTTTTCCTGTGTGGAATTTCACGATGTCATCTTCCAATTGTTCCAAAAAAAGGTTTTAGCTATTCTTTTCTTTTTCTTATTGTTATTTCCACATGGAGCCTCATGTCATTTTTGTTTATACTTTGCAACAATTGACCTTCCTAAATCAATTGTCTCCAACTTTATTCGCTTTACAGCTTTCAACTAGTGGCCTCTAAAAAAAGTCCCAAACTTCTGGTCTAGCAGCAGTCTTCATCATTTGTGCGCCTGTGTTGTCATTAGGTACTCACCCTGACTATATTTGCTTATCATACAAAGTTTACAATCTCATCAATTCCTTTTTGATGTTTTAAAATTTGTTCACGGAATCATTGGCTAGGTCAGCATTAATTGCCTATCCCTAATTGCACAGAAGGCAGTTCTGAGACAACCATATTGCTGTGAGACTAGAGTCACATGTAGGCCAGACCAGGTAAGGATGGCAGATTCCTTCCGTAAAGGACTTTACTGAATCAGAGAGGTTTGCCCAACAATTGACAATGGATTCATGGTCATCATGAGATTTTTAACTCGAGATTGTTTTCATGGAAATAAATTTTCACTATCTGCCGTGGCAGGATTTGAACTCGGGTCCTAGAACGTTATCGGAGCCTATTAATTCAACAATCTAGCGATAATACCACAAGGCTATCGTCTCCCAATCATGCTCGATTGTTGTGAAATGTTAATTTAAATATCTGCCAATTTTATCAACTGAACTTCCTTTCAGTCTATTTTCCAGCTCATTGTTAGCAACACGTTCTTGAGCTGTTGATAATAACATAAGAACTAGGAGCAGGAGTAGGTCGTCCAGCCCTTCGATCCTGCTCCGTCATTCAATAAGATTATGGCTGATCTTTTTGTGGACTCAGCTCCACTTACTCAACCTCTCACTGTATCCATTATTTTCTTCCATTGTCAGAAAAAAAACCTTATTTTAAAACAGTTTCCTGAATAGCGTTAATTACTTCCCGGGCAAGGAATTCCACAGATTAATAACCCTCTGGGTGAAGACATTCTTTCCCAATTCAGTCCTAAATCTGCTTTCTCTAATCTTGCAGCTGTTCCCCCCTCTTATCCTAGCTTCACCTGTCAGTGGAAACATCCTCTCTCTTTCTATATGATCCATTCTCTTCATTGTTTTATATGTTTCTCAAATTCTCATTGTTCTGAATTCCAATCAATATAATATCAATCTACTCAGTCTCTCCTCATAGATCACCACCCAACCCAATGCCAGAATGTACCTCATCTGCACCCCCTCCAGTGCCATCCTTTCTCAAGTACGGAGATGAAATCTGCACACAGTACTGCAGATGTGATCTCACCAGCACCTTGTACAGCTGCAACATTACCTTTCTGCTTTTCAACTGAACCCCTTGAGCAATGAAGGAGAAAATTACATTTGCCTTCCTAACCACTCCTTGTACCTGCAGTCCAAAAGTCTGTAATTCATGCCTGATTCTTCTCAAACTTCCAAGGGGTTTCCCCATGTGGATTCAAGTATGATCAGCTGACGATGACTAACATGGAGTTTCAATTGATTGACAGAGAAGAATTGTGAAAGTCATGAGTCAAAGTTGCTGATATCCCTGTCTGACAGGGAGCTTCACGTGTGACGCTTTGGGAAGTAAATGAAAATACAAGCAATGACACAGTGCCACCAGCTGTACAGGGGCTCAAATAATGGTCAAGGAGGGAAACAGAAAGAAACACATTAATTTTAAGCACAAATCTGGAAGGGAAAACACGTTTGAGGGTCTATGAGAAATGATTTGAGGAATGAAAGAATTGGAGAAGTGATGCCAGAGACACTGATAAGAATGAGAACTTTAAAATGAGATATTCCCACACCAGAAGCAACTGTAGGTCAATAATTATAGGGGTGGTAAATGAATTAGACTCCGTGTGTTGATGAACAAGCAGCAGAGTTGAGGATAAACTGAGGTTATGGAGAGTATAAAGTGAGACGCCAATAAGACGATTATTAGAACAGTTGAGACTGAAGCAGACCGAGACTTGGATGAAAGTTTTCAGAAGCAGAGTGTCTGAGGCAGGGATACAGATCGAGGCTGCAATACAGATATGAAAATTAGGAAGAAACTCCATTCACTTTAAAATAGAATGCTGAAATTGTACACAAACTTGTTCAGGCTCAGGTAAAAGCTGAGAGAGGAATAAAGTCAGCGCAGGTGGGAGATCACAGCAGAGTTTGATGATGCGGACTCCTCTGTTATAACAGAACAGTCAGTATTGGCTAATTCAGGAATAATCTATGGATCAGAAGGCAGAAATAGAAATGAATTCATTTACAAAATAGATTCTTTCTACACCCTCATCCAGCTCATTTTTAAAAATGACAAAGGACATGTGACCAAAATAAATCCTTGCAGTGCCACAGTGGTAACTGAACCCCTGGATGAACATTTCCCATCAACTATCACCCTCTGTCTTCTGTCAACTAGCCAACTTCTGATCAAAATCACTAAACAACCCTCAAACCCATGCCTCCGTATTTTGTGAAATAGGCTACCGTGGGGAACCTTATAAAATGCTTTACTGAAATCCACCTACACCACATCAACCACTTTACGCTCATCCAGCTGTTTGTCCACCTTCTCAAATATTCCATCGGGTATCTGAAGCACGACCTACCCTTCACAAAACTATGTTTACTAGCCCTATCAACTTATTCCTTTCTAGATGATGCTAAATCCTATAACTTATAACTTTTTCCAATGCTTTATCCACAAATAAAGCAAGGCTCACTGGTCTATCATTCCCAGGGTTGTCTCCACTCCCCTTCTGGAATAAGAGAACAACATTTGCTATCCTCTAGTCTTCTAGCAGATTCCTGTAGACAATGACGACATAAAGATCAAAGCCAAACAGTCTGCAATCTCCTTCCTGGCTTTCCAGGGAATTGTAGGATAAACCCATACAACCCATGGGACTTATTTATTTTAACGATTTCTAGAATTGCTCACACCCCTTCCATTTGAACCTCAGTCCCATCTAGTCTAGTGGCCTGTATCTCAGTATACTGCTCGACAACATCGTCTTTTTCCAGAGTGAAGAATGACGTAAAGTATTTATTTTGCACATTCCCATCTCGTCTGCCTCAATGCACAGCTTCCCACTACTATCTTTGTTTGGCCCTAATCTTACTCTAGTTATTATTTCATTGCTGAAATACCTAGAAAAATCCTTAAGATTTTCCTTGATCCTATCTTCCAACGGCTTCACATGTCCTCTTCTGGCTCGTTTCATATCTTTCTTGAGATCTTTCCTGGCTAATTCGTAGCTCTTAAGCGCTCTAACTGAGCCCTTCATGTCTCAGCATAACATCAGACTTATTCTTCCTCTTGACAAGATATTCAACTTCTTTAATAAACCACGGCTCCCTCGCTCGACCACTTCCTTCCTGTCTGACAGGCATATACTCTTAAAGGACACACAGTAGCTATTCCTTGAATAAGCTCCACATTGCAATTGTACACAATCCCTGCAGTTTTCTTCCCCATCCAATACATCCTAAATCTTGCCGCATTGCATCCTATTTAAGCTTTCTCCCAGCTACTACTCTTGCCCTGCCGTATGTACCTATTTCTTTCCATCGCTAAAGTAAACATAATAAAAATGTGATCGCTATCACCAATTTGCTCACTTACCTCCAAATCTAAAATCGTGCCCAATTCATTACCCAGTACCAAATCCAATGTGGCATCGCTCCTTTTTAGTCTGTCTACATATCGTGTACACATTGGACAAAAACTGACACATCTAAAGTACTTGCACAATAATGTTCCCAGACAATATTTTTAAAATTAAAGTTCCCCATAACAATTACGCTGTCACTCTCGCTCGTATCGAGAATCATTTTTGCTATCTTTTCGACTACATCTCTGGAACTATTTGGAGGCCTATAGAAAACTCCCAACAGGGTTACCTCTCCTTCCCTGTTTCTAACACCAGCTCTTACTACCTCAGCAGACGAACACTCAGACGTCCTTGCTGCGACTATAATACTGTCCTTGATCAACAATGCCACACCATCTTCCCCAACGCCCCCATCTCTTACAGTCTTCCCTCTTCTTACTGAAACATCTAAATACAGAAACCTGCAATAACCTTTCCTATCACTGCTCTACAATGTCTCTTAAATGGCCACAATATCGACTCCCACGTTCTAACCCATGCTGCAAGTTCACCCAAGACATTCTGCGTGCTCCTTGCATTAACGTAGACACACAGTAAATCAGCTTCTTGCTTGATGGTGCCCTCTTGCGACGTTGAAACCATTTTTCTTCTCACTGTTCTCAACCTCCTGTATGTTGGAACTAAAATTTTGGTTCCTATCCCCCTGCGAAATTAGCTTAAACTGTTCCGTGGGGTATTTCAAATTCTCCCTCACTATTGGTACCCTTCTGGTTCAGGTGAAGAGCATCCTGTTTGGAGATTTTCCATCTACCTCAGAAAGAGACCCAATTATCCAGGAATCCAAAACCTCTATCCTGCATCTTCCCTTTAGCCATGTGTTCAGCTCCTCTGGTTCCCTATTCCTCACCTATTAATTTCATGCAATTCTTTTTCATTACTTGTCATGGCATCTGCAATATGCCTCAGAGTAAATCATTACATTTCCTTAGCCAGCACCTTCAAAACCGACAAACAAATCCACCCCGAGGGACCAGTGCAGCAGGTAGGTGGGAACACCACAATGACAAGTTTCTCCGCAAGTCACTTGCTCATCCTGCCTTGGAAACATATTGTTCATTCCGAGTTTGTGTGTCGTAACTCTCGAATTCCCTCTGAATGTCATTTTGGTTCTATCTACACGAAATAGCCTTCAGCAGACCAAGAAACAATCAATTGCAAGATAACCTGCGAAGAACAATAAACAATGGCTACATAGGTGTTCACTGGTACTTCTGAGATTATTTTCTGTCATCCTCTCGGAAAACAGAAACAATGTGTACACCTTGCATGGAGTAGGTTCTCTCCATCAGCTAATGGATACATCAATGGACAGCATTGTGGGAGATGATGTAATTTACATCTACTCCTGCCTGGGAAGTTCTGGATCATAGGCACTCAATAAAACCGTGACCTTCATGATTAATGTGAGGCCAGTCTTCACCTGGTGTAAGTCTAAATAATTTGTTGAAAGAGATTGGGTGACACAGCTGTGACACAACCTCTTCTTTGAACAAGACTTGCCTCACTCTGTGCTCCTGCTTTCCCAATTTGTTGGGGAAGTGTTCCTGGAAAACTCAGGATGTATTGGTCATATCCAAACTGCCTCAACTCCCTGCCCTAGCCCAACATCAGCCTCCTACTTCTTTACATGGATTTCCCTATTCTAAAATGTTTTCTCAGTTTGTCAGTCACATTGGATATCCTAAGTGAATCTATGCTGCAGCTCAAGCACAACTGAGGAAACCTCTCCAATTACTTTCCACAGAGTTAAGTATGTTACTTTCCACAAATACACAGCATGACCACTTATTGGTGATTACAGTAGTTTCGTTCCCTGATATCTTCTGTTCATTTCTCTTTCTTTGGAGACAGTGTCAGATGTTCCAGTACTCTCAACAATTTGAATATTGGGACACTCCATCTCTCCAGCGAAATGAATGACTGTGTATATTGTACCATTTTCTGATGGTCAGCATCTTGAACACCAACACCAGTAGTACCTTTGGATGTAACATTGAAACATAGAAAACGTAGAAATACAGACGATAGGAGGAGGCCATTAGGCCCTTCGATCCGGTCCCATCATTCATCGCAACATTGCTGATCATCCACCTCAGTAGGCCTAATGCTGCTTTCTCCCCATAACCTTCGATCCAATTGCCCAAAGTGCAATAACGACCCACCTCTTCACAACGTTCAATGTTTTGGCATCAACTACGTCCTGTGATAATGATTTCCAGAGGCTCACCACTCTTTGGGTGAAGGAATGGCTCCTCATTTCTGATATTAATTGCCCACCCTAAATCCTTAGACACTGACAGGTCTGGACACACTCACCATCGGGAATATCCTCCTGCACCTCTGGAGGTCCAGGAAAAAGAGCTCCAGTCTATTCAACCTCTACCTATAGCTCAAATCCTCCAACCCTGGCAACATTATTGTCAATCTTTTCTGAACCGTTTCAACTTTCAAAACATCCTTCCGATAAGAGGGAGACCAGAACAACAAACAATATACCAAATATGGCCTAACCATTCCTGTAATGCCCCAAATTGACCTCCCAATTACCAACTCAATGCTCTGCCCAATAAAACAAAGCATAACAAAAGTCTTCTTCACTTTCCTCTTTACCTGCGACTTCAATTGCAAGGAACTATGAAGCTGCACTCCAAGGTCCCTGTTCAGCGACACACCCCCAAGACATTTTCATTGACTGTAGAAATCCTGCTATGATTTGCCTTTCCAAAATGCAGCACCTCACATCTATCTGAATTAAACTCCATCTGTCAGTTCTCGGGACTTTTTATTCTGACATAGCGATCTTTGCTGTCCACAAGACCTCCAATTTTGGTGTCATCTGCAGATAACTATCCTTCCAAACCATCCATATAAATGACGAAAAGTTATGGAAACAACACTGATCATCGTGGCACACCACTGGTCACAGGCCTCCAGTTTTAATGGCAAGCCTACATCACCACCACACTCGGTGTTCTACCTTTGAGCCAGTTCTGTAGACAAATGGCTAGTTCTCCCTGTATTCCATGTGGTCTAACCTTGCTAATCAGTCTAGCACCAGGAATCTTATCGAATCCTTAGTGAAATACATATCAATCACACGTACCACTCTGCCCTCATCAATCCTTTTCATCACTTCTTCAAAAAAACTCAAACAAGTTCGTGAGACGTTAGTTTGCACACACAAAGCCATATTGTTTAAACAAAATCAGTCATTGTCTTTCCAAATACATGTAAATCCTAGCCCTCAGGATTCCCTCCAACAACTTGCCCACCACTGATGTCTGGTTCACTGGTCAATTCTTCTCTGGCATTTCCTTACCACCTTTCTGAAACAGTGGCACTATGTTAGCCAACCTCCAGTCTCCTGGCCCCTCACTTGTGACGAAGGATGATACAAATATCTCAGCAAGGGAGCCTGAAACCAGTTGCCGAACTTCCTATAGAGTTACAGGGTCAGGTCCTGGGAATTTATCCACCTATATGCATTTAATACATCCAGCACCTCCTCCTCTGTAATATGAACTTTTAAAAAAACGATTTCTCCATCTACTTCCCGCATTTTATAATCTTCTATGTCCTTCTTCACAATAAATATTAATGCAAATTTTTCAATTAAGTCTCCCCCATCTTCTGCGGTTCCACATGTAGGCTGCCTTGCTGATCTTTGTTTTTCGCTTAAACTTGTTTGATAAGAGTTAAAGCTAACGAATGGATATTATGACACGTTTCAATCCTTTTAGAATTTTAAAAAAGGACAGTAAGTCTGTGCAACACGCCTAATACAGTAAATAGTATGATAGAGACACTTACCAGGGACACCAATGATAGCGAGGATGGGATAATAACCAGCTTGGATCACCCAAAGTGCACACATGATCCGTGTTGACAAGGTTGGCCACTCCTGAGAAAGCCAGGAAAGACCATAGGATAAACTCCTGCCCATTGTCATTACATGCCGGTTTAATGCTATAAAACTATGATTCATTGTTGTAACATTCCAGTTTAATGTTGTTATATTCTGATCCATTGCTGTAATATTTCAGTCTAACGTTCTCTGATCTCTTCTCTCCTTTTCTGTGGAGCTGCTGATCCCTGTTAGTGTCGAGATGATGTTTCTACAGATGCTATAGGCTAGCTCATTGACAGGACTCTGGTATTAATAGAAGAGAGAAACTCTCCAGCGATAATGTTAGAATCATTGGAGATTTGCATTAATTACAGTCACTGAACACAGAGCTCCAGTTAACTGCTTTCATATAACACCTTTTCTATCACAATGAAGCAGCACATTTAAGAGTCTAAATAGAAGACTTTGCGATCATTGAGGGAAGAATGGCTGGAAATAGTGGGGGGAATGACCAGAATCATTCTAAATTCCAACAATGTCATTATCAAGATGCCTTCGAAATTTGCAGAGTACGAAATCTGGGAAAAAAATAAGCTGTTGATTAGAAAGCATATTGTGTGTGTATAATACGAAGAGAGAGAGAAAAAAGGTAGAACAATCTGGAGATGTGAGTGGAAAATTGTGCATAGCAAGTTCCATTCCTTCCTTTCACACAATGGGCTGAAGGGCCCATTTATGAATTCGAGATGTTTATGATACATTGTGCATCAGAACGAAATATGATCAAATGTTATTGAATTAAATGTATTTAGGATTTTTAATCCTATTGATTACAGGAGTGAGAGTCTGCATATGCCATTGATCAAAAGAAAAAAAAAACACAAAGCAGTGGGAATGCTGTTTATATATGTTCCCCAGTCATCCGTGTTTGAGCAGTGCATTTTTGGAATCATGTCAAATAAACGCAATGCAGAGTCGAGTGATGGATTCTTGAGGAATGAGGAGCGAGTTCTGACAATATACACAAAACAAAGAAGATTGGAAACAGTGAGCATCAGCAGTACAATTTGATGAGAATGATTATAACTGCATTTGAAGCATTTTCAGAGCCAGTTTACTTGTTTGATTTGTGGGATAATATGGTCATCATCAGTGGGAATGGTGAGAGTTGGCTCTATACACACGGGATTTTATGTGAAGGAGCAGTGATTTTATTCAGATGGAAATGTTACAGACTTTATTTGACAGGTAGCTGCTAAGATCATGCTTCCCCATTCCCGGGTGTCAGAAGTAGGCTGCACAGTTTATATTCTGGGCCCCACAAATTTTAGCTGAAAATAAGCAGGTGTTTATTATCTCAAAGGTGTTATAGTTCAACAATGCAGTCTGGACACTAACGTTTTCTTAGTTTAAAGTCAGATGTGAGGTTGATATTCCAGAAGGGATGTAGCTGGTCAAGTCACTTGGTTTCATGCAAGCAGAAACAACAACAAAAAAAATTAGAACGACGTTACCATTGATAAAGTTAACTGACGTGATACAGCAACATTACTGCTGCATTGCTCCAATCATGTCACATCCCATAAACACATTCCTTTGCAAAGAGGCAAATTCAAACACAGATTCTTCGAGGCAGGAGAGAACATCATCCAGAGAGATTTCAGAGACAAAGTCAGTTAGGAATCATTTTCTGAAGTTTGCAAGCTTCCTGGTCTCCAGCAACTTGTGACTGCCAGAGCTAAACCAACATGAGAATACACCTGAACTAGGCGAACTGACCACTCACGTGGCACTGCTTAACTAGGTTCTTCCCTCTAAATCACTGTTTTAAGACCTGTCTTAAAAAACAACAACAAATCACCTCATTAAAATGACAGCAGCGTCACCCTCCTTTCTTAAAAGAAGAAACACCAAAGTATAAAGTTGAGTTCATTTGATACTCTTTAGTCTTAATTGGTTAATACACTAAAACATATATACATCACATTGACAATAATCATGCACACATTCACTAATACAGGTTATTTCGGTCTGCTCGCTCCTGCCATGAGGGCGGTGCCGAGTTGGAACGTTGGGTTATGGCTCAGAGAATACCTCCGGGATGAATGCACGAATCAGCCCCTCCGCCCCATGGCCAAACACATTAACTCCCCTTCTCACTGTTCCGAGGTCATGCAGGTCCTGGGTCCTGGGTCTCTTCCAACGCCAATCTCTATTCAACCGACGCCCGGAGGAAGAACGCCTCACCTTGGGACCCTCCACCACACGGCATTCATGCAGTTGCCTCCTTTTTCCTTAGTTCCGCTTTCTCCATCTTATCCCAGATCCAATCGACAGCTTGGCACCAAACCACTTGACCTGTCCCAGATGTCTATCTGCCTTCCCACCTCTCCGCTGATCCTTCTCTCCTACCTAGCTCCTTCACCTCCACTTCATCTACCTAACGCACTCTCAGCTACATTACCCCCAGCCCCACTCCACCCCACCCCCCATTTATCTCCCAGCCAATTAACCTACAAGCCTCATTCCTGATAAAGGGCTTATGATCAAAACTTTGATTACCCTGCGGCTCGAATGCTGTCTGATCTGCTGTGTTTTTCCAGCACCACACA
The DNA here is from genome assembly GCF_020745735.1 of Hemiscyllium ocellatum. NCBI lineage: Eukaryota > Metazoa > Chordata > Chondrichthyes > Orectolobiformes > Hemiscylliidae > Hemiscyllium > Hemiscyllium ocellatum. The sequence continues at coordinate 710,690 of NW_026869338.1, forward strand.
CTCGAATAAGGAACATTATTGGCCACACCAAGACTTAAATGGCGATACCAAGTTCAAAATCTCCTTCTCAATTGCTGTACATTTCTGTTGATGAATTTTCAATTTCCCGGAGAAGCATCTAATAGTTCTTTCTATCTTCTAGTTTTCGTCTTGTAAGAGTACAGCATTAACACCCACATCACTCACACCTATAGTCATCTTGAAATACTTTGCATAATTAGGTGTGGCCAATACAGCGGCAGTGAGTAACACAGCTTACAGACTGTCAAATGCTTTCTGACAGGGTGTTGTTCAATGAATTTTCCTGCATTACTTCAATAATTCAGTGAGTGGAGCAGCCACACTTGTAAATTTCGGAATGAATTTCCAAAATAACCTCTTCTGTCCAGGCAATCCCTTTTTTACAGGGTGTGGGAATTTCCAGAATAATCTGTGTTTCACATTCCGTGAGGTCCGATAACATGACCCACGTACATGACTTTGTCTTTGACGAATTCACTCTTAGCCAGGTTTATCACCAAGCCTCTCTCCTGAAGTCGTTCGAACAACTTGCTTAATTCTGCAAAACTGCGACTGACAAAGAAGTGAATCTGCACAGCTACAGCCTTTTCTGCTTGAGTTCATGGACATCGGAGTGCATCTAGGAAAAATTAACAAACAGTGAACTTCACAGCTGACCATGGAGGAAACTATTTGGGAGACTCACAGCACAGAAACAATAAGTTATAGTTTCAACATGTAACCTTACTTTATGTTTACGGTAGTAGGTAGAGGTAGTGAGTTTTTTTTCTTGATTGCATGATTTATTGAAATCATTCTGTTCATTAAATTTTAAAAATGTAAAACACAAGTACTATGTTAGGCCGAAGAACGTTTTTAGAGCAAAAGACAGTCCTATTTTTTCCGTCCGTAAATTGTGAAGGAGAAAAGATGATCTTTAGTAGACTGATAGGTCCTTCTTATCGGATGTAGGAGTTTAGGGAGATTTTACATGTTACTTATAAAACATCAGATCGTTCCATTAGTTTTCATTTTATCAAAATACTAACTTCAAATTTTATTAGATTCTAGCATATTGGGGCATAATTCAAACTGCTTGGGCAAATTTGAATTATTTTTCCACAGCAAAACGGCTGTACAATTGGTTTTGACCTAGTACGACATTTTTACCTCGTTCAGAACAGTTTGTACTGTGTTAGGAAATCCTTACTGTGTCTTCAAATTTCCTAAAGGTACAGTACACCTGCACTTTGATAACAGGATAAATAGGCAAAGTATTAAATGGATATTTGACCGTTGCTTGCAAATGGGACGAGATTAGTTTAGGATAACTGATCGGCATGGATGAGTTGGACTGAACGGTCTGTTTCTGTGCATCACATCTCTCTGACTCAATCACTCTAAATGTTCTCACGATGTATGCCTAAAAATCACCAGGTTATCCATACATAACAAACAACTGGGTAATATTGAAATGACTTTATTGGTTCCTACTTTGAAATGTGGCTGGTGTATTTTTCATAACAAATAACATAACTCTAAATTATATAGTCTATTCGGTGTTTCAAAATCCAAAATTGTTTCTGCTCTTTGAGGTAAGGTACATGAGAGCAAATATATGTGTGTCCCAATTCTCAATACAGTCTTCCTAATGTGGAATTAGGTGTGAATCAGATTTTCTATCTGTACTGACATAAACATTGTGTACCATCTGGTTTTGAAACCATTATCATGGGTGAGCTCCAGTCACTACAAATCAATTTGATTACGTTGTCCTGGAGCATGCGTTCAATCTCAGTTGTTAACAAATGAGCTAACGTCAGAGGGCCGGTATGTGACCCTCTAACCACCTGTTGAAGGAACAGTGCTCCAAAGGCTAGTGCCTCCAGATGCACCTGTTGGACTTCCACCTTATGTTGTGTTGATTTTAACATTAGACTATTATGTCTACAAGGACGTTGCTTAAGTGGAACAACACTTCATCATTTTCCTACATCATGCATAATTCGATTATTACTTCCCCGTTTATTAAAATATATTTCCCCATGCGATACTACTAACTGTTTCTGGTCATGTTGATTTTCTACTGGAAGGTAATGCAATCATTTAATACAATTTTGACAGTATCCTCATTGAACAGTCTAATCTGAGGCATGTCCACTTGAGAATCCTCTGAATCTTGTTCTTCATTATGTGCTGTATGAAGTAACTTAGTCTCTTTTTTTACTTTCCTGCCAAAATATATTTTGAGCATATTAACATGACACACTCAGTTAGACTACATTAGCCTGGAGACCTTGTCAAACAGTTCACCTCACTCAATCTCCTTTCGACTCGATAAAGTCAATGAAACGTTGCTTTTAAGGTTCATTGGAAGCAATATTATCACCTTATCTCTGACAGTACAATTGTGAGTTTTTGATTTTTTTCTGCTTCCTGTTTCATCTCATAATCTGATATTTTTAAACATCAGTTTTGTACATTCCCCAACTCTATTTACCAATTCCAAAAATTTGACACATAGTCCAGAGATGTGGTCTCCAAATTTTGTCTCAGCAATTTTTCCTTCACCAATTTTTGTGACTATCTCACCTCATGCCCAAAAACCTCATCCAAATGGACTGAATTTGATCGATCTATTTATTGCAGCTCTAATGACAAAAAGGACAAACAGAATTCCTTCATCGCCTTCATCTGGATACTCTTCATAAAACACCCTTAACTTGGTCGTTAACGTCTGATTCCAACTTTCTCGTGCTCCTTGCGATTCTGGTGGTCGGCAGTTTATTTGATTTGTTTTATTCCTGAACTATTCATACGTTTCCTGAATAACTTTGATATAAATTTTGACGTTTGATCTGGTGCTAACTCTGTAGGTAGTACCTATCTAGTCAAAAATTTGAGCAGCTCTCCTACAATACTTTAACCTGTATTATTGTTTAAAGAAATGGCCTCTGCACCTCTCGTAGACACATCTATTTGAGTCAGGGGTCCTACGCAATCAATTAAGAGTCTTTTTAAAATTTTCAAAAATGCTGGAGTAATTATTAAAGGTGCGGATTTTATTACTGCCTGTAGTTTTCCTATTACTTGACATGAATGATATATCTGATAAAATTCAATTACATTGTTATGCAGTCCAAGCCAGTAAAAATGTTTTTGTCTTTTTTAGCTTGAGTTTCATAGCCTCTAAATGACCACCTGCTGGTCATTTATGTTCTCCCAGCAACACCAACACTGTGACTTCATATGGCCTACTTTTTTGCAGTGAAAACACTGGAGCTTTTAACTTTTCTTTCCCCTTCATGGGTTTCCATTTTATCCTGTGGTAGGTTATCTTCATTATCTTCACCGTTATCGATCTTTCCCTCACTAAGAGAGGCTTTCTCTATTCCCCAAATTCTATCCCCTATGGATTGAAATTGACTTTGGAAGCTCAATTTTGGTTTACGAACCAAGTCATAATCATCTGCCATTTTAGTACTAATCTTGCTGTTTTAACTCTCTGATCTTCCACTTGAGTTTTCATTACCTCAGCAATTTTTGAACTCCTTCAAAATAATTGTCCCTCTAAGAGTGTCACATGTTTAATCTTTCTTTTAGTTTCCTTACTCACCAATCGCAATTCCTTACTTTGATTCTTCCAAACTCAATGTACATTTGACTACAGTCCCTCCTTCGACTTCTGCATTGCTATCTATAGGATGCTGGCACAATCTCGTATGCACTTAAGATGGATTTCTTCATCTCCTCTTATGCCTCAGATATCTCCTCTGACAGTGATGTGAGTACCTCACGAACTCTACCTTCCAGCTTTACTTTGATCAACAAAACCAATATGGTCACTGGCTATATAATTGTTTAGTCACTTACTCAATTAAGTTGAAAACGTTTCTACATTCTTATCATCAAATTTAGCAATGCTTGTGTATATTTGAAGAGATCCTCAACAGGACTTTGACAACGATGAGGTTGTTCATCCGCTCCTCATTAAGCTGACCTCCTACTTTCACCTCCATCCTCTTACAGCGACTTTAGTAAGTGCTAATTTCTGAACTTTAATCACCTGCCATTGTATTCTAGCCATTTCCAAACACTCCATTGGTATTTGCATCAAATTTAGTGCCGAGCTATTGCTGTAATTACCTCTCCTTTTCTCACAGACAAATGCAAATCCAAAGAAAGACAATCAGGAATCATTTGCTAAAGCTTACAACCTTCCTGGTCTCCAGTATCTTGTGACTGCCCGAGGGAGAGCAAACGAGAGAAAAACTGAACTGGGAGAACTGGCCATTCTCCAGCCATTGTTAAACTAAGCTCAAGAGATTAAATTAAGCTCTTCTTAGACCGCTCAGCACCTCTGCCTTTAGAAACTCTCCTTAAAAAAAGGACAAACCTTGTTAAAGTAAAGCATCATCACAAATGTAATTTCTACTTTAAACAGATCTTTCCAGGAAGCAATAGAGACTTTTGATTCCTGTTTGAATACTGAATTAAAGGTTGTGTGGAATAGGGTTGATCAACTGAATGACCTGCATATGTTCCTATATTTGCACTTGTATCACATAGCTCTTACATTTGTGTGAAGGAAAACAATTACTAAACAATGACTCTCCTTTTTCAGATTGACAAAAGGATATTCTTTTCTCCTGAGGACAGTGCTGACTGTAAAATTCTCATTCCAGGAAGCAGAACTGCCTGGCTTATGGAAAGTACTTGAGTTTGAGCTTCACAGGATGGACAAAGGAGCCAATGTTATTTAGAACAGTGGGATGTTCAACCACAATCAGATCAGCAATGATCTCTCAATAGTACAGCAGGTTCGAGGGACACAATAGTCAATTGCTGCTGTTAACGTTTGTGCTTTCTTAGCCAGTCCTTCGAGGCTGTTATTGTGCCCGAGGAAGACGATTCAACCACCCAGATTGTTACCCTCGAATAGAAGATTCATCTTCTCTAAAATGCTACGCAGAGTCAGGATTACGTAATTGAGCACAGAATGAGCCCTTTAAAGCTTCAATACTAAGATAGTAAAAAGTCGGGATAAATGTGTAAATGTAAGGTTTGAAAAGCTTTAATTGTTGGAGAGCCAAAGATATCAGTGTATCTGAATGATTTGGATGATGGTAGTGAATTTATAGGTGTTCAATTAACTCATGCATCAAGATGGTCATTCAATAAGTTGTCAAGTGGAGTATGAGACTCTCCAGTGAGATATAGGCAGGGGAAGTGAGTGAACAAGCATTCGTCAGAAACAGTAGCACTGCATATGTTATGGGAACTAGCATATTATGGCACAAAGGATAAAACAACAGGAAAAGATTGAAATGGAGAAACATCCCAGAACTTGGTGATCCAGAGAGATTTGTCTGTCCTCGTTCATGAATCTCAAAAGACGTTATCATGCAGATAGAGGAAGTGCCAGAAGATAATGAAACGATGCTTTGTTTCTGCAAAAGCTTTGAACTTTCAAACAGTCGTTTTCTTCGTGCATTGTAGTTTGATCTCCGTAACTGTAGTAATTCCCAGGGATATCGACCTTCACTCATTCCTGGAATGAAGAGTTTATGATATCAAAGTTTAGTTGGTGAGATCTGAGAATGAGCGGTGATTTTATTGAATCATATAAGACCTTCAGCAGTGTGTTTTGTGTGTTTATCCAATGGATACTTCTGCTTGTGAAGGAAACTCAATGTTGGGGAAATAGTCATTGAATAACATCTTTTCATTTTAACATATTATAAAAATATGAATCATAAAAATATAATCTCTTGACCGACATAATAATAAGTAGCACTGCTAAAGATGGCAGATATTTCAGTCTGGAAACATTCAGAGAGAGTTCATGACATTCAGTCTGGGGTTGGGGTAAAACTATTGCATGTTGGAACTCAGAGAAGGAGAGAATTTATGCTGCCTGTGAAGCATGACCTCACAACCCTCTGTCTCTCTATACAGCAGCATGGAGAAGCTGAGAAACCCAACGTCATCTTTCCCACTTGTGGTGACTTTCTGTGGGGTATGCGTTGTAAAAAAAAACCCGGCAGTGAAGCAAAGGTCATTCAGCCAAATACAACTGGTCAAGGACTGGAGTCCAGCACCAGCAGCCTGTGTGAGCAGAACCGCATCGCAACACTATCTAGTATTATCTGTTATTTCTTCTTGGTCATGAGTTTAACTATCATTTGTTCGAAGTGTTTCAAAGTAAAAAAAAAAGTCTGGCACTGGAAAAGCACAGCACGTCAGGCAGTATTCGAGGAGCAGCAGAGTCGAAATTTCGGTCAGAAGCCCTTCATCAGGCATTCATGATGAGGAGCTTATGCCTGAAGCGTTGATCCTCCTGATTCTCGGATGCTGCCTGACCTGCTGTGTTTTTCCAACGCCACACGTTTTGACTCTGATCTCCAGCATCTGCAGTCCTCACTTATTCCTCCAAAGTGTTTCAAAGATAACACTCTGAAGAGCTTTACATTTCCTCGTTGTAGCTTTCTTTGGGGAGTTTTAGCTTGAAAATAACGACAATGTTTTTACTTAATATGTAAACTTGGCAAACTTGTTAACGCTGAACTAGATAAAGTCTGAGACCTGTATTTATTTTTACTGTTACCAACGCAGTTATATTTTAAATGTAGTGATTGGTGGAGATATGTGACAAGAAGTGAAACAGGGATCCCTCTGAATTCAAACATGGAATTATCAAGACTGGGTGGAAAAATCCAGCATTAATCAGTTTAAAAGTGCTCCCCTATCCAATACGATTATATTATCAATACCAAAAGCATATTCCCACGTTCTTTCCTTTTTAATTGATTATCATGAAGATCTATTTAAAAACAAACTGCTTCATGCTTTAATGTGTACAGTGTATTGGCTTTTCTCATCACACTCATAAATACTTCTCCCATCTGACCCAACATTAACACATGTTTTAGACTCCCCAAACATTAAAAACATCCCGTTTGCACGTAATCTCTACAGTCATGGATTCAAATGATTATAGAATCCCATCAGCACAAAGACAGACCCTTTTGTGCAAACTGGTCTAAGCCGACCAAACCATCCATCTACGCTAACCCCATTTCCCTGCACATGGACCACATCCTCCTCAACTTTTCTTATTCAAGTATTAATTCAAATACCTTTCAATAGCTGTTAATATCCCTGCCCCAATCACGACCACTGGCAACTCAATCCAAAATCGTACCATCGTATGAGTAAAGAGTTGCCCTGCAGGTTTCCTCTTATTCTTTCCCCTCGAACATTAAACTGATGCCCTCGAGTCCTCGTTTCCCCGAGAGTGGGAAAAGACTGAGTGCATTCACTCTATCCATGCCTCTTGTGAACGTAAAAACTTCTATAAGATCCCCTCTTAGTCTCCTCGGCAGTAAAGTCAAAAGTATTCGCTTGTCCAACCTTTCCATGTAGCTCAGACCGTTGGGACATTGGCAACATTCTTGTAAATTTCTTCTGCACGCTTTCCAGTTTAATAACATCCTTCCTATAGTTAGGTGACCAAAACTGAATACAATACTCAAAGTGCAGTCTAATTAACGTACTACACATCTGCAACATAATTTCCCAACTTCTGTACTTACTGCCCTGAATCATAAAGGCCAGTGTGTCAAAAGCCTTCTTCACTACCCTGTCGAATTGTTAGTCCACTTTCAGAGAAGAGTGCACCTGAACTCCACTACAGTCCTTAACGTCCTATCATTCACCATGAAATTCCTATCTTGATTTGACTTTCCAATATGCAAGAACTCACACTTATCTGGATTAAACTCCAATTGCCGTTTCTTGGCCCACTTCTCCAGCTGATCAATTTCCTACTGCAATTTCTGATAACCTTCCTCACTGTGCATGTTACCAACAATTTTAATGTCATCTGCAAACTTACCTACCATGTGTTGCGCACTCTCATCCAAATCATTGATATAGGTAACAAACAGCAATGGGCCCAGCACCGACCCCTGAGCACTTCACTAGTCACAGTTCTCCAGTATAAATGCATCCTTCTACTGTTACAATCTGCTCATCACCATCAAGCTAATTGGGTATCCAATTTGCCATATTGCCCTGGATTCCATGAGATTTAACCTTCAAGGTGAACCTTATCAAAGGCCTTTCTGAAATCTATCCAGACTACGTCTACCACTTTGCCCTCATCAACATGCTTGGTTACTTCATCAAAGAAATCTTACAGATTTGTAAGGCTGATCTCCCACGTACAAAGCCATGCTGATTACTCTGAAATAAACCCCGTCTCTCCAAGTGCATTTATGCCTTATCTCTCAGAATCTTCTCAGAAAACGAACCCACCACAAACTTCAAGCTTATTGGTCTGTAGTTCCCGGGCTTTTCTCTGTAGCCTTTCGTGAATATTGTCACAACGTTCGCTACTCTCCAATCTTTCGGGATCTCACCTGTAGCTAACAGTGTTGCAAATATATCTAGCCAAAGTTCTGCAATTTCTATTCGAGCCCCTTGCAGTGTTCTTGGATATATCTCGTCAGGACTAAGACATGTATCCAAATTCATGCACTCTAATACATCCCATATCTATTCTAATGTAGTATAGAATGTCTAGGAGAAACTGAGCACTGCAGATGCTAGAGGTCAGAGCTGAAATGTGTAGCTGGAAAAGCGCAGCAGGTCAGGCAGCATCCAAGGAGCAGGAGAATCGACGTTTCGGGCATGAGCGTCTCTTCCTGAAGAAGGGTTCATGCCCAAAACATCGATTCTCCTGCTCCTTGGATACTGCCTGACCTGCTGCACTTTTCCAGCAACACATTTTCAGCTAATATAGAATGCCCCCAAGTTATCACCAATACCTTCCCCAAGTTCCAAGGTATTCAAATATTTCTCCACAGTAAACACAAAGGAGAAATATTCACTGACAACCTTACCCTGGTTCTGCACTGACATTTCCTCTTTGGTCTTTAAGGTAACCCAATTCTTACTCTAGTTATTCTTTTTTTCTTTAATATACTTAAAGAACCTCTTTGGATTCACCCTAAACTTCTCAGCCAAGACTATCTTGATCCCCCCTTCGCACTCCTGATTTCCTTTTTCAGTAAACTCCTGTATCCCTTGTATACCTTCAGGGTTTCCTTTATTCCCAGCTGCCTAGGCCTGAATGATGCATTCCTCCTTTTTGTGGTCAAGGTCTCAATATCGCTTGTCATCCTAGGTTCCTTTTTCCTGCCAACGTTGCCGTTTATCCTCACAGGAACATATAGACCTTGAACGCTAACTATCACACTTATAAAAGATCTCCCACTTGTCAGAGATCAGTTTACCTGTAAACAAACTACTCCCATCAACCCCGCAAGATCGCGCCTAGTTCCATTAAAATTTGTCTTAGCCCACTTTATAAGTGAACCTATGGACCAGTATTATCACTCTCCTAAACTGTTGTGAAATTAACACAACCATGTTCACTGGTTCAAAGTGCTCCCCCACTATCACCTCAGTCACCTATCCTGCCCTATTTCACAAACATAGTTCGTGTTTTCCCCTTTGTGTGCAGGACCCCTTATTAAATGCTTGAGGAAACATTCCTGAATGCATTTAGCAAATTCCACTCCATCTAATCCTCAACGCTCTGGCACTCCCATTCTATGTTAGAAACATTTCAATGTCCTATGATTGCTCCTCGATTGTTCCTGCAAATCTGCCCAGTCTCCCTGCACAGTTGTTCCACTAATTCCCATTGACTATTTAGGGCCAATAGTACAACCTCAATAACGTTACCACCCCCTTCTTATTTCTTAGCTCCACCCCGTAAACTTCACTGAATGATTCTTCAGTTATTTCATCTCTGATTACTGCTGTAAAATATTATCAATTTCCCAAAATATTTTCCACGTGCTAATATAACTTTGATAGTAAAACTTAACAGTTTCCTACACTGACGTTAGGCTGACTCTTCTGTCCACCACTGATTTACTTTCCTCTCTCTGTCATGTTAAACAGTAAAATGACATTTCCCACCATCCAATCTGCAGGAACTGCTCCAGTGTCAATGGAATGATGGAAGAAGACAGCAATTGACCATGTATTTCCAGGGATCTGTGGACCTAAACAACCAGGAATGCAGGCCTAACATGTTAAGCAGTTTATGCTAAACCAAAACCTTCATACCAAAAATCAGTCGAGTGAAGAAACCTAGTCATTTGCTATGTCCGGGAGTCAATCTTCTGTTTTTCATAGACAGCAACAAACAGATCATCCCTTGACTTGTTTTTTGATTCTCTATTTAAAATATGTTAGCTTTTTGATTTTTGGTGTGAATGCGCTCACATTGTTTTACAACTTTTGCTCACTTACTGAATCCGTACATCATGTCTCATCTTCATTATGTTCTTAACATAGTTTGTTCTCCTGTGTATCAGCTTCTTCCTTGTGCAATGTAAGGGCATGTCATCAAAACTTTCAGCATCAATTTGGCTATTTTTCAAATATACGAATACTAACTTATCCTTTGACTAGGTGTTTCACAGCAGGCTGCAGAATAGGAAAAAAATTCAAGTTGTCAGGGAAAAGTTTTCAGCGTGGGTAAAGGATTAGCTGACTGGCAGTAGGCAGGGAGTAAGAGGTCTTTTTCATGGAAGGTAGTTGGTGATTAGGTGAGTTCTGCAGGAATCAGAGTTGAGACCACAACTATTCACGTTATACATTAACATTCTGGACAAAGGAACTGATGGAATTGTTGCTAAGTTTGCAAATGTCAAATAGGCTTGTAGCTGCGAAAGTACTTGGACAGATGAGGAGAATGGGTAAAAATTGGCAGGTAGAATAAAATGTGGAAACTTGTGAGGCAGCATCTTTGATAGGACGAATGGAAGGATAGACAGTTTTTAAAAAGGGCAAGGTCTTCTATAAAATAAAACATACAACATAGAATATAGAAAAGTACAGCACCAAGCAGGCTCTTGGGCCCACGATGTTATGCAGAAGATTAATCCTAATGTAAACTAAAATAACCTTAACTACGCACCCCTCAATTCACTGCTGTCCATGTGCATGTCCAGAATTCACTTAAATGTCCCTAATGGTTCTGCTTCCACCATCACTGCTGACAACACATTCCATGCATTCAGAACTCTCTGTGTAAAGAACCTACCACTGATGACCCCTCGATACTCTTCTCCTAATATCTTAAAACAATGACCCCTCATGCCAGTCAATCCTGCTCTGGAGAAATGTCTCAGGCTATTGACTCTATCCATGCTTCTCATTACCTGGTATACCTCGATTCAGATCTCCTCTCTTCCTGCTTCTCTCCAGAGAGAAAAGTCCGACCTTATTCAACTTTTCTTCATAAGGCAAACCCTCCAGTCCAGGCAGCATCCTGGTAAACCTTCTTTGCATCGTCTCCAAAGCATCTGTAGCTTTTCTATAGTAGGGCGACCAGAACAGGACACACTATTCCAAGCGTGATCTCCACGATGTGGAGTGGATACTCCAGGAGTGATGCAGCTGGTCAAACCACTCAGCTTTAAGCAAAACACAATGTTATCGAAATACTACAGCTGAAACACGAAGAAAACAGAATTTAGAATAACTTCATTATTTGAAAACTCAAGCACCTCAGGAACGCAACTTAACCAATGAGCTGTTCCAATTCCCGTAACATCCCATAAACACACAATTTGGTGAAAGGTAAATGTAAACACAAAATCTTGCAGGCAGGAGAGATTTCTGAGATAAAATTCAGTCAGGGATCATCTACTGAAGTATGGAATCTGTTTAAGCTGCAGCAGTTTCTGTGCCTGCTATTGGCAGCTTCCCTGTTCCAAATAAACCAAATCAGAACAAAAGCCTGAACCGGGAGAACTGGCCACTCCTCACCATTTTTCAACTGGGCTCTTTCTGAGACATGTTGACACCTCTGCCGTTACAACTTCTCTTTACGAAATAAAACCAAGGACAAAATAACCTTCTGAAAGTGGCAGCATTATTACACTGATCTGACAGTGTTTGATAGAGAACAGTGTAGATGGAGCTTTAACTTGTGTCAAAATCTTTCCTTTCCCTGTCCTGAATCTGTCTGATAGTGGTAGTGCAGAGTGGAAAAAGGCCCTCGGCCTTATAAGTCCACACCAACTCTCCAAAGCCTATCCCACCCAAACTCATTCCGCTACATTTACTCCGACTAACCCACAAATCCTTGAGAACTATCGGAAATTTAGCATGGCCAATTTTCCTAACCTGCACATCTTTGGATTATGTGAAGAAACCCACGCAAACATGGGGAGAATGTGCAAAGTCCACACAGACAGTCGCCTGTAGCTGAAATCAAACCCAGTTCCCTGGTGCTGTGAGGCAGCAGTGGTAACCACTGAGCCACTGTGCCACTCATGTTGCCCATTTCCTGGGAGTGTCTGATGGGGATACTGCAGGGTGATCTTTAACATTTAGCTAACTCCAGTCTGTAACTAACCTTCAGTGTTCGATTGGGTTAGCACAGTGTGAATATCAATCTGTATTAGATGCTGTGATTACGCTGTTCTGGTGGCTCCTGATGTAGATCAGTTTATGTGGTATTTTACTTTTTATCTTATCCTGTGCTGTACCTGTCCTGGGACTGTTGGTGTGGGGTCGATATGGAGTCTGATTAATCGATATCTAACTCCATGCTGGACGTGGCCTGGAAATTTGAAACATGTCGGTTTAGTGGGAACATTACCCTGTTTCTAAACCCATGCTGTACCTATCCTTCATTGTTTGATGGAGGCAATGTCACTGGTGGCTTAAAGCATATCCAACACAATGCTGAATTTCGGCTGAGGAATACGAAAGGGCTAACATAGGTGTACATTTATTCTGTGTGTAAACCCATACTATCCCTGTCCTTGAGTGACGATGTGTCAGTGCAGTGTGAGAGTTATTTCACACCTAACCGTTTTGTTTACTGTCCCATTTATCTAGATGAGTGCAGCTTCGTCTCTAATCCATTAACACTCGGTAGCAGCAATGTGTACTGTACACAAGATGTGCAATAATTCACGCAGGATTCGAACGCTACACCTTCACGCAGGATTCGAACACTACACCTTTCAAAATGAGGGACATCAGAAGGACAAGAGTAGCAGATAAATGGGAATACTAGCGCACTCATATTCTGTTCAAACCACTCCTAGTTTAGCAATACGTCACTGTTTATCTCGTGTTATTGTTTCGAGATCTTCCCTCATTATGTCTCCCTAAACACACAGACGACAACAGTTCAAGAAAGCAATTCACCAACACCTTTTCAAGGGAAACGAGAGAATGGGCAATGAATACTGACGTAATCAGCAACAGAATGAACTAAAATTAAACATATTGTCCAAGCATGACCAATATTGGCCAGGGAGATGAGAGTTTGTGCGCGCACTTTGGTTGGATCCAGTCAGTACCTTGCTTGCTGTGAACAGCTGATGCTGGAGTCGGGGTTTGCTATTTGAAACAATACGTCAGTATTTCAGAGTCAAGGCCTACATACCGAGCATCACACAGACATTGACATTCACATACCAAATTACTGACTTGCGAGATAAAAGCAGCAAACATGTACTAGTATCGACTGTAGAACATTTGGACACAGTTAAATTATTGTCACAAAAATGTTAGTGATTGTATATTAGCACAAATACCCATACAAGTAAAAATACTTGTACATTTTTAAAGTCCTTATGCTTAATCATTTGAACTTGGGCGCATGATTTGAAAGTTCCTTAGTGTGATTTGTGCATTGTTTTGATGATATTCCAGTTATAAATTTGAACAAAACAAATGGGTGGGTTTGTACGAAGTGAGCAATCAAAGGCTTTACGACCTTCAGTAATAAAATGTTGCTGTCAGTGGTTAAAGCAATGCCGAAAACATTTACATAGAAGTTTCCATTTGTTTCCAAACCCAGCCAGTTGTTCTGTTCAATTTTATGGTGAGAATATAATGATAAGTGTGAACGAATCACAATGAGGTACTTTGTAATGCTCAGTCTGGTTACTGTTTGGATACTGACATTGTGGAGCTGACGTACACTCAATATCGTTTATGAGGTTTCAATATAAGACGCCATGTGCTGCAGGAGTCCATCACATTTATAACATCTTCAGGGGGATTGGGTTCAATGTGCAGAATTATAGAGTTTTGGTGACACACTCCAAGTCATCAGCAGAGATAAAATTGCACGACATGGTTGTTGGCAGGTCATTTATACAAGTGCTGAAATGTATGTGGGCCAGCATGAAGCCCTATGATAGACCTTTGAGCAGGCTGCCTCATGCACTCCCTTCTTGGTTCGGGCTGTTTTTGTTGTAAGGGATAGTGTGAATAACAGTCCAGCTCAAGTTTGGAAGCCCCCTGGACAAATTCGGCTGATGGTCGGTATTTTGCAGATTGCAGTGGTGAGGTGTGATAACGCTCTTTCTGAATTCAGGCTTTCTTTTAAAAAAATGTCATGTGCAGGAAATGTGCTGACTGCATGATGGTAAAATCACTGATCTGAAAATGGTTACTACAGTCACTGAGTAGTACAATAATTAGGTGTGTACGCTGGTAATTTAAGTTTTGTTCACTTCAATTATTTGTAACGGAAAAGCAATGATGTTTGGTTTATTTTCAAGTATGTAAGACATAAAGTGACAGTAACTCTCTATGATACAAAATGTAAAAGTGACCTGCCGTATATTTCAAACAGACTAATCAAGCAACACTCAGATATTGTCTGTAGAGCAGGATTCTGTGAGCAGTTCTATGTCTCCGGCAACATCACCATCCTCTCTGTCCCACTGACAGGAAACAGCCAGGCAGAGGAGGAAATATGTATACAATATAGGTATATATAGTCAATATAGTGCTCAGCATTAATGCTGGATCCTGTTGGGGCTAGACTGCTCTCTGGCAAGTTGTGAGGGAATCAATAGAAGGGAAACATATAATTGACCACATCGTCACCGATCTGCCTGCTGCAGATGCACCTCTCCATTTCATATATTGGTAAAAATGGTCACTCCACAGTCCTGAAAGGGAGGAGGGGCAATCTTAATTTTTTTAGACCCTCCACCATTGTATGTAGCAATCTGTGCGCTGAATGGGACAGAATTTGAACAGATCGAACAACTAACAACGAGGAGTCCATGAGGTGCAGTGGGCCATCAGAAGCAGCACAACTCATGCAGTCTGCAATCTCACAGCCCGGCATACTTCCCACTGTATACTAACCATCACGGCCCGGCATACTTCCCACTGTATAGTAACCATAACGGCTAAACATACCTCCGACTGTATAGTAATCATCAAGCCAGGGATCCCTTCCTGGGGCCGTGAAGAGTGCAGAAGGACATGCTGGGAGCAGCACCAGCCAAACCTAGAGATGAGTGGACAACCTAGAGAAAATCTGATTGCCTTCAACTACAAAGCAGGCCAACTTGCATGCTAAGAAGCATAAGTAGCCAGTTATGGACAGAGCTCAGTGATACCAGAATCAATGGTCTAGATGTACCTATAAGGTCCTGCCATGTTTAGTTATAAACGACAGTGGACAAGGAATGAGACCATTGGAGGAGAGGGCTGCTCTCTAACAATGAAATCCCCAGTTATGCAAGACAGCAGCACATCAAGGAAAAAATAAAGCTGCTGTAATTGGAACAATCTTCAGCCAGAAGGGCTGACTAGATGATCCTTTTCAGCCTCCTTCAGTAGTCTCCAGCATCACATATCTCAATCTTCAGACAATTCAATTCACCCCACACAATGTCAACACATGGCTGGAGACACTGAGAGCTGTGATTTAACACCAGTGATTGCCACATCTATAACCAATCTGATCCATTCCAGCAAGAACACTGAGACCTACCTAAAATATGATAAACTGCCCAAGTATGTCCTGTACATAAAAAGCAGGGCCCTTGTATTCCAGCCAGTTGCTGACTCATCGGTGCAGGGGCTACCATGGAAATGTGAAGGAAGGTGTCAGCAATAATGGGATCCAACAGCAATAACCTGTGTCATTCAGTTAATGTCCCATCAGGCTCACTCAGATCCGAGCCCATTGCACGCTCAGTTTAAAAGAGGAGAATTCCAAACGAGCAGTGAGTGTAATTACTGTTCACATCAAGGCACCATGTAACAGGGTGTGACAATAAGAGCCCGAGTATAATTATACTTACTCAAAATCTGGGGGAATTACTCTCTAGTTTGGAATTATCCCCAGCAACAATAATGCCTGTTGTCAGTGTGAGTAATTATCATCTGCAACAATGATGCCTGTTGTCAATGTGAGTAATTCCCCCCACAACAATTATCTGGTTGTCAGTGTGAGTAATTATCCCCAGCAACAATAATGCCTGTTTTCAGTGTGAGTAATTCACCCACAAAAATAATGCCTGTTATTAGTGTGAGTAATGAAACCCAACAACAATAATGTCTGCTGTCAGTGTGAGTAAATATCCCTAGCAACAATAATGCCTGTTGTCAGTGTGAGTAATTATCCCCAACAAAAGTAATGCCTGTTGTCAGTGTGAGTAATTATCACCGGCAACAATAATGCCTCTTGTCAGTGTGAGTAATTATCCCCAACAACAATAATGTCTGTTGTAAGTGTGAGTAATTATCCCCAGCAAACATAATGCCTGCTGTCTGTGTGAGTAATTATCCCCAGCAACAATAATGCCTGTTGTCAGTGTGAGCAATTATCCCCAGCAACAATAATGCCTATTGTCAGTGTAATCCCCCCCACAACAATAATCTGGTTGCCAGTGTGAGTAATTATACTCAACAACAATAATGCCTGGTGTCAGTGTGAGTAATTATCCCCAGCAACAATAGTGCCTGTTGTCAGTAGTGAGTAATTATCCCCAACAACAATAATGCCTGTTGTCAGTGTGAGTAATTATCCCCAACAATAATGCCTGTTGTCAGTGTGGTTAACTATCTCCAGCAACAATAGTGCCTGTTGTCAGTGTGAGTAATTATCCCCAGTAATAATACTGCCTGTTCTCCGTGTGAGTAATTAACCCCAAAAATAGCCATTCCTTTTGTCAACGTGAGTAATTATCCTCAGCAACAATAGTGCCTATTGTGAGTGTGAGTAATTATCCCTAGCAACAATAATGCCTGTCGTCAGTGTGGGTAACTATCTCCATCAACAATAATGCCTGCTGTCAGTGTGAGTAATTATCGCCAGGAACAATAATGCCTGTTGTCAGTGTGAGCAACTATCTACAGCACCAATAATGCCTGTTGTCAGCGTGATTAATTATCCCCAGCAAGAATAATGCCTGTTGTCAGCCTGATTAATTATCCGCAGAAACAATAATGTCTGTTGTCAGTGTGGGTAATTATCCCCAGAAACAATAATGCCTGCAGTCAGTGTGAGTAACTATTTCGAGCAAGAATAATGCCTGCTGTCTGTGTGAGTAATTATCCCCAGCAACAATAATGCCTGTTGTCAGTGTGAGCAATTATCCCCAGCAACAATAATGCCTATTGTCAGTGTAATCCCCCCCACAACAATAATCTGGTTGCCAGTGTGAGTAATTATACTCAACAACAATAATGCCTGGTGTCAGTGTGAGTAATTATCCCCAGCAACAATAGTGCCTGTTGTCAGTAGTGAGTAATTATCCCCAACAACAATAATGCCTGTTGTCAGTGTGAGTAATTATCCCCAACAATAATGCCTGTTGTCAGTGTGGTTAACTATCTCCAGCAACAATAGTGCCTGTTGTCAGTGTGAGTAATTATCCCCAGTAATAATACTGCCTGTTCTCCGTGTGAGTAATTAACCCCAAAAATAGCCATTCCTTTTGTCAACGTGAGTAATTATCCTCAGCAACAATAGTGCCTATTGTGAGTGTGAGTAATTATCCCTAGCAACAATAATGCCTGTCGTCAGTGTGGGTAACTATCTCCATCAACAATAATGCCTGCTGTCAGTGTGAGTAATTATCGCCAGGAACAATAATGCCTGTTGTCAGTGTGAGCAACTATCTACAGCACCAATAATGCCTGTTGTCAGCGTGATTAATTATCCCCAGCAAGAATAATGCCTGTTGTCAGCCTGATTAATTATCCGCAGAAACAATAATGTCTGTTGTCAGTGTGGGTAATTATCCCCAGAAACAATAATGCCTGCAGTCAGTGTGAGTAACTATTTCGAGCAAGAATAATGCCTGCTGTCAGTGTGAGTAATTATCCCCAGTAATAATACTGCCTGTTCTCAGTGTGAGTAATTAACCCCAGAAATAGCAATTCCTGTTGTCAATGTGAGTAATTATCATCAGCAACAATAATGCTTGTTGTCAGTGTGAGTATTTATCCCCCGCAAAAATAATGCCTGTTGTCAGTGTGAGTAATTATCCGCAGCAACCATAATGCCGGCTGTCAGTGTAATTATCCTCAGCAACAATAATGTATGTTGTCAGTGTGAGTAAATTTTCCACAGTAACAATAATGCCTGATCTCAGTGTAATTAATTATCCACAGCAAAATTAGTGCCTGCTGGCAGTGTGAGTAATTATCCCTAGCAATAATATTGCCTGTTGTCAGTGAGAGTAATTATCCCCGGCAACAGTAATGCCTGTTGTTAGTGTGAGCAATTATCCCCATAAATAGTAATGCCTGTTGTCAGTGTGAATAATTAACCCCAGAAATAGTGATGCCTGCTGTCAGTGCGAGTAATTACCCCCAGCAACCATTATGCCTGCTGTCAGTGTGAGCAATTATACCCAGCAACAATAATGCCTGTTGTCAGTGTGAGTAAATATTCCCAGCAACAATAATGCCTGTTCCCAGTGTGAGTAACTGGAACTCCAGGAGAGCTCTGCAGCAATTCCTCAGGAAAGAGAGTGTCCGAGGCTCAACCATTTCCAGCTGCTGCAATGACGCTCTCTCCATCATAAGGTCAGATGGGGGAATGGTCACTGATGATGCCATTCCTGAAAAAGGCCATGCTGAAATGTAACAAGACCTGGAAATTATCCAGGTTTAGTATGACAAACGGCAACTAATAATCACGCCACACAGATATTGGACAAAAAATAACAATAAAGATTCAAACCATTTTGACCTTCCATAACATTCCCATCACTGAGTCCCCAACACGATGTTTATTAGAAATCTGGGTGCTAGCATTGCCCAGAATGAGCCCTGGACTGGCCCCATAAATAATACTGCCTTTAAGAGCAAGTCAGAAGCTAGGAAATCTGCAGTGAGCAACTGACCTGCTGATTCCTCAAAGGCTGTGATGAATTACATTCCAGGAATAACACAGGACAAAACCAACCCATTTAATTACTGTCACTGCCATGACCATTCATCCACTCCATCACTGATGCTCAATAGTAGCGTTGTATACCATTTACAAGGTTCACTGCACCAAGCTTTATTGGAGAGCAACTTTGAAACCCACTTTAATCTAGAAGAACCAAGGCAGTGGGTTCTTTGGAAAACCAACTAACTGCAAGCTCACTCCTTCATACGGTCAGAGGTAATGATATTTGCTCATGAGTTTATAATTCCTTACTCCTCAGATCACGAAATCAGTCTGAATGCTGCAAGACTTAGACAACAGCCAGGCTTGGGCTGACAAGTGGCAAATAACATTCGAGCCACACAAATGTCAGACAATAACCATCATAAACCATCCCACCATCGCTATTCAACATTCAAAGGCAGTACCATTGCTGAATCCATTGGCACTAACCTTCTCAGGTTTATCCAAGACTATACAGCTGCTATAGTTAGAGCATCAGATCAGAAGTTAGGAAGCCTGCAGCGAGTAACTTTTTCTCCTGTCTTGCCAAAGTCTGTCCAAAATCTCCAAGGTTCAAGTCAGGATTTGTTGGAACAATCTCCACTTGTCTGATGAGTGCAGCTCCAACAGTACTCAGACAGGTTGACACGATTCAAGAATAAGCAGCCCACTTGATTGGTCCCCATCCACAATGACATCCTCCCTCCCCCACCAACACTCAGCAACAGGTATGAGTACCATCGCCCTCCTTAGACAGTACCATCCACACTCATTACCACTGCCACCAGGAAGGAAAAGGGCAACAGTGATCATAATTCATTTGATTTTAACTTAAGTATTGTAATGGACAAAGCAAGACTAAGTGTTGGAGTTTTCGTGTAACTCGGTCTAACTTTATTAAACTGAGAAGGGATTTCTTCAAGTGAACAGGAAACAATAACGAGAAGGTAATTAGAAACAAAGCAGTGGCAGCTATTCTGAGGGGAGATTAAAGTGGTTTCCAGGAAATGTGATCTCACAGAGTAAAATAGCGTCAGACTGCTAAATCCAGAGCTCTCTTCAAATCTAGGAACACACAGACAGAACAGGTAAGCTTACATAAGACAGTGGGAACTCAATACCCCAGAAAGCTGAGAGGCGTGCGGAATGTGGAGGGGTGAGGTCCAAAGCGAAATTAGGAAGCAAACAGTGTGTGTGAAATTATGCTGGCAAGACATATCAAACAATCTTTAGCAGATTTCTTTTCAAAACAGAGAAGGAAAAGTAAAATAACGAATATCAAAGGCAAACAATGGAAACCACATGTAGCTGTGGATGGTTTGTATATGGTTCTGAGTTTCAATTAAAGTTAAAACCGACCTCTTTTTCTGACCAAATGAGACTTCCAGTCAAACCTTCCCAGCCTCATTCTTGCCCCATTGAAGGCTGCTCTCAGTCAACTAATGATTCTCACTCTCAATTATTGCATATCATTCTCTACCATTTTCCTGAACTTCACGATAAAACGATCGCTGCACCCCAAAACGCTCCCCTACTGACACTGGATCCCACCTCTTTCCCAAGGACAAGGTCCAACAGTACACGCTCTCTTGGGCTGGACACATACTCTTGAAGTGAGCTGGTCCTCCATGTAATCCAGGAACACTCGCCCCTCATGACTCTTCACAACCAGTAACCCAGTCAATATTTGGAAATATTAAGTTTCTCAATATTAGTAGTCTGTAGTATTGTCATCGCTCTCAAATGCCTTTGCATATTTATTCTCTCCATCCTTTCCAATGGTTTCTGGCCGACAGACTGTACCTCACAGTTTACTTGTATACTTTTTGTTCTGTATTTAGCTCCAGCCAAATTCATTCTGTCCTTGGACGGATCCTCTTTCTCTTGGACTCCTTAACTAACGCTAATCTAAACCAAGATTCTACCTTCAACCTTTCCCTTCCCTTCTGTCATTTTGGAATCCTTCATACCCAGCAATAGTTAACACCAAGTCCTGCCATTCCTTGAGCCAGCTCTAGGTGATCAACACATCTGATTTCCACACACCAATCTGCACCTGGAACTCCCCACACTCCGAGTCTTCATGTCCATGCAGAGTACCTCAGATTAAGGCTTTCTTTCTTACTCCATCTTACACTGTTAAACATCTTGTTGTAAATTAGTACCAACTGCAGCTCCCATTATTTTGAGAATCCTGGTACTCTCCTCTACTATTCCTTTTTGGAACCTAAGCACATGCCAAGTTATTTTCAATCCCTCCCAAACACCCGTAAGAATTTCAGTCCCAGCTCTGTCACGTTAGCCCATCCAGCTTATACAGTTACTGCCTTCCCCAGAACCAGTCCCAATGTCCCAGGAATCTGAAGCGTTTCCTGCTGCACCATCATTCCAGTCACACTGTCATCCACCTAAAACTCCGAGTCCTGTTCTCACTTGCGCACAGCACTGGCAGTAACCCAGGGATTGCTACATTGGAGTTCCTGCTTGCTACCCACCCACCTTGCTCCCTAAATTCTGATTCCCAGACCACTTCACCCTTCCTACCCAGGTCATTCCTACCAAAACGGACATGACCTTTGACTGCTCACTGAACCCAAATGAATGTCCTGCAGACACAGTGACATTCTTAACCCCACTATCTTGGAATTACAGACACGCCGACACCTTCTTCAATTTCCTGACATCCCTGTGATTGTTGCTCCTCCTTTCTTCTCCCTCCCCTCCTGTACAATAAGGCTGCTTGTGGTGCCACAAACATGGTTCTGACTGCCCTCCCCTGAGCAGTCAGTACCTTCATCAGTTTCCAAACTGGGAAACTGATTTGGGAGGGAGACACCGGGATATTCCTGGATTCCCTGGCTGTTTCACTTCGATTGCTTGGGCGCCAATTCCCTTCCTTATTCCAGAGCAGTCATGTGTCAGGATGATTTGTTCTGTGTGTGCGCGCTATCCCTCTAACTCTCAGCATGACAAAGTCTCTCGTCAGTGTCTGATCTCTATGACCCAGTGTTCATCTAGCACATGAAGAGGGGCTATGACTTCCCAATGCAACAGAAAACATTTTCCTTCTGACAAACATGTCTTGCCTTGTCGTAAAATGCAACATGCCACGAGTAACTTAATTTATTACTTAGAATGAAGTTAACATCCGGGAAATAACAATTTGGTTAAGTCCCTTATTTCACCTTGGTTATTGAGCTTAATTTATTCTACTGGCTCAGTATAATAAATTCACATCCGCGTCATATTTCTGAGTTCAATCCTTACTTTAGAAGTTGAAAAAATGAATTTGCTGACTTAGAGCAATTAACTGATAGTCACTAATAACGGTTTATTATCAGCCAATGAACTTACAGCCTTTTCTTTGATGGCTCTTGAATTTCTGTCATACTCAGTGCAGGCAGGTCCCAGCAGCAGAACGTTATCTCTGTGACTCCCAGGTACGTGTAATCCTCCAGCTCCCACTCCACTCTGCTCCCTCACAGGGTCACCGTCTCTGTCACTCCCAGATACGTGTAATCCTCCAGCTCCCACTCCACTCTGCTCGCTCACACGGTCACCGTCTCTGTGACTCCCAGGTACGTGTAATCCTCCAGCTCCCACTCCACTCTGCTCCGTCACAGGGTCACCGTCTCTGTGACTCCCAGGTACGTGTAATCCCCCAGCTCCCACTGCATTCTGCTCCCTCACACAGTCACCGTCTCTGTACTTCCCAGGTACGTGTAATCCTCCAGCTCCCACTCCACTCTGCTCCCTCACAGGGTCACCGTCTCTGTGACTCCCAGGGACGTGTAATCCTCCAACCCCCTCTCCACTCTGCTCCCTCACAGGGTCACCGTCTCTGTGACTCCCGGGTACGTGTAATCTCCAGCTTCCACTCCATTCTGCTCCGTCACAGGGTCACCGTCTCTGTGACTCCCAGGTACGTGTAATCTCCAGCTTCCACTCCATTCTGCTCCCTCACAGGGTCACCGTCTCTGTGACTCCCAGGTACGTGTAATCTCCAGCTTCCACTCCACTCTGCTCCCTCACAGGGTCACCGTCTCTGTGACTCCCAGGCATGATTATGCCAAGATCCTCAGTGCTGATTTATATTCTCCCAGGTGTGTGTCAGCCTCAAGGTCCTGCTCCAAGTTGATCGCTCACATATTCACTCCCACTGTGACTCAGTCCTGATTTCGAGCCTCCTGCTCTGCTGCTTCTCCAACTCCAAGTCCCAGTGGACCTCGATCCTCGCTGCTGATGTATATTCTCCCGGTCTGTGCTGCTCTCTCTCATATTCTCTCCCTTTGTAACTCTCAGGTCATGATAGGCCTCAAGCCTCAGCTGACATTTATAACATCCCATTCCGCACTGCCCTCTTACAGGATTGCCGTTGTGCCTGGAAGACAGTGAAAAAGATGAGGATTAGACAGAGCAGAGGATGTCACAGTAACTGAGAGAGCTGTATGGGATGGAACAGGTTATCTGGGGAGGTATGCAGACCTGCAGTGCCTAAAGCAGGTTACTGGAAGATACAGCGAGAGTTGCAAGCGCTGAAGACAGCAAAGGAAATAGAGAGACAATGGCTTGTTTATGACGCAATTTTGTAGAGTCTAAAGGGCTTTTTCTGAGCTGCTTACAGAGATGCATAGACTTTAACAAATGCAAATTGAGAGCCAGCAAGTGTTGTATGGTACTGGAAACTGTTGAATGTTACAGAGTTTGAAGACTTACAATAACTGGGGGGAATATAAACTTTTGGAGCTCTGATGGTATTCTAGGACCCTCAGGACATGAGGAGGTGCAGAGAATGGGAGCATTCCAAATAGTGGGAGTGTAGGAACTGGAAGTCCTGAGATGGATAAGGAGGAAGAAAAGTACCAATTTAGCACACGCAACCATTGTCATTATAGAGATTTAAGGAAGGAAACCTGTGCTGTCATTGATTACTATTATATGGAGAGTTACAGAAGCTGAAGGGACTACAAATTTAAAAAGGGAGTGATTTTACATGATCAGAATTTAAGCAAGATTAAATAAATTTTAGTGATCTCTAGCACAGATGGGAGTGGAGGAGGTGAGATATTGTGAGGAACGATAAGAGTTATAAGTCGGGGAGGATGTCAGATACAAAAGGGAGAGCTGCATTGTCTGTGTGCAGTTACAGACATGAGGAGTGTTGTAGCGCCTGCTGGAGAGGACACACATAACAACAGTTCCAACGGCTGGTGCAGTGGCTCAGGAAGGCAGCTCACTACCACCTTCTCGGGGACAACTCCAAATCAACAATAAATGCTGGCTCAGCCATCAATGCTCATGTTCAGGAATGAATGTGTAAAAGATCTACAAGTAGCACTGAGGTCACTCAGGAAGGCACTTTCAACAGCCCTTCACAAACCCAGAACCACTATACCCTGGAAGAACAGGAGCTCCCGGTGCACGAGAACACTAGCATTTTCAAGGTACCCTCCAAGCCACGCTCCATCCTCACAGCACTGTGCCTGTCCCTACTCCCAATGGACTGCAGTGGGTCAGGAAGGCAGCTTTCCCAGGGAATTACAGATGGGAGGGTAATGGAAACACTGTGCTGGTTACAGCCAAACAGAAAAATGAATCCAGCAGTGTGTGTGAAATGAAATTTCCATTTCAGCACAACATGCTGAACATGGATAGAGAATTTGTCTGATTGGCACAAGACAGAGAATGTGAAGAAAGGGGTCTTTTTTACGATGGGAACTGGTGACGAGGGAAGCTCCACAGGGGTCAGTATTGGGATGACACTCTACATGTTATACATTAAGAGTCTGGACAAAGGATGTGAAGGGGTACGAGAAATGGGTTTCCAAGAAAGATCCCAGGGATGAAATTCGTGTCATATGAGGAGCAGGTGAAGTCTCTGGGTCTGCACTTGACGAAGTTTCAGAGGCGGTGGCAGAATCTCATTCAAACTTACAGAATACTGAGGAGCCTGGATGGTGTGGAAGTGGGCAAGATGTTTCGACGATCAGGAGAGACTAGGGGCCAAGGGCCCAGCTTCAGAGTGAAGGGATGACCCTTTAGAATGGAAATGTGGAGGAATTTATTCAGCCAGAGGGTGATGGATCTGTGGAACTTACTGCCTCGGGGGGATGTGGAGGCGAGTAATTCAGTTCATTTAATTCAGAGATAGATAGGTTCTTGGTGAGTAAGGAGATCAAGGGTTACAGGGAGTAGGAGAGAGAATGAGGTTGAGAGACAATTCAGCCAGAATCGAATGGTGTCGTAGACTCGATGGACCGAATGGCCTAATTCCACCCTTTATATGATGGTGTTATGGACGGTCCTCATTCCATGGGTTTCTAAGTGTGCAGTTATCATTTCTGGCATCGTTTACCATACATTCAAGTACTTTCCTGATCATTACGGTCACCTCTTGGTTTCAGAATGACTGCAGAAAGCTACACCACAGAGTAACTTGGGAATTCTTGTGCATAAATCTCATAAAGGTGTTATACAAGGCCAGCAGGACATAGAGAAGGGAAATGGAATGCTGGGATTGACTCCAAAGGGAATGGAGAATTTTAAAAAGGAAGGTTTGTAACAACTACAGAGGACTCCAGTAAACCCTCACACTAGCTCCACCACGCCACCGTGCCCACCATGAGCCCCTAACAATCACATCATCGCCATCCCATTGATCCCTTCACACTCGCTCGATCTCCATTGCACTGACACCCTCAACACAGTCCATCAACGTCACCCTGTCTCCCTCACACTCACTCCATCTGCATCACCATGACCCTCTCACTCCATCACCGTCACCCTGACTCCCTCACACTCACTCCATCACTGTCACCCTGACTCCCTCACACTCACTCCATCACCGTTCCACTGACCCCTCATACTCACTCCATCACCGTCATCCTAACCCAATCACACTCACCTGATCACTGTCACTCTGACCCTCTCACACTCACTCCATCATCGTCACCCTGACCCTCTCTCTCTCACTCCATCAGCGCCACACTGATACCCTCACATTCACTCCATCACTGCCACACTGACCCACTCACACTCACTCTATCACTATCACCCTGACCCCATCAAACTCGCCCCATCACTGTCTGGCTGACCCACTTTCACTCACTCGATCACCGTCACCCTGACCCATACTCACTCACTCGATCACCGTCACACTGACCCTCTTACACTCACTCCATCACCATCACCATGACCCTCTCACACTCACTCCATCACCATCACCCTGTCCCCCTCACACTCGCTCCAGCACCGTCACCCTGACCCTCTCACACTGCATCACAGCCACACTGATACCCTCACACTCACTCCATCACCGTCAACCTCACCCCCTTACACTCACTGCATCACTGTTATTCTGACCCACTCTCATTCACTTGATCACTGTCACTCTGACCCTCTCACTCTCACTCCATCACGGTCACTCTGACCCCCTTCACACTCACTCCATCACCATCACTCTGTCTCCCTCACAGTCACTCCATCACTGTCACTCTGACCACCTCACACTCACTCCATCACGGTCACCCTGACCTCCTCACTCTCAATCAATCACCGTCACCCTGATATCCTCACACTCCCTGCATCACCGCCACCCTGAACCCCTCACACTCACTCGATCACCATCACCCTGTCCCTCTCACACTCACTCCATCACCCTCACCCTGATACCCACATTCTCACTCCATAGCCGTCACCCTGACCCCTTCACACTCACTCCATCTCCGTCACCATGACCCTCTCACTCTCACTCCATCTCCGTCACCATCACCCTCTCACTCTCACCCCATCACTGTCACCCTGACCCACCCACACTCACTTGATCACTGTCACGCTGACCCTCTCACACTAGTGTGAACAGGTTTGGTCCCCTATCTAGGGGGAAAGTTTTCTTGCATTGAAGGCAGTCCTGATAAGATTTAACAGACCGATCCTCAGAATTGAGGGATATCGATGGGAAAAGATTGAGAAGGTTGAATGTGATCTCATTAGCATTTAGAAAATGAGGCAAATTTATTGATAACCGAAGATTCCTCTGTTCTTGCAGGTTTGGTTTCTGATATGTTGGTTCCCCTGACCGAGGATCTGTAACCGGAGATAAAGGGGAATGCAGGCACGAGGTAACCTTAAGAAAAAGGCTGGGTTGTAGAGGATGGAGGATGTTACAGAGTTCGGTGGTCGAAATCACTGTTGGTGGCTAGAGATCAGATAGGTTGTCGGTCTGATATATGTCACTGAGAGGTACAGGAAAATCAGTCCAGAAGGAGTTACATTGATAGGGAGGAATATAGGTTCTAGAGATGACACAGATAAGGGCGGCAGTTGGAGCTAAGGGAGATACAGAAACTGGGAGGGATGTGGGGACTGGAGATTACATAGATTGGGGTGGTAGTTGGATCTGCAGGATTTTAAAGAGAAAGGGAGGATTAGACGGACTAGAGATTACACAGATTGGGGTGGTAGTTGGAGCTACATTAGTTTTTAGAGAAGGGAGGATTGGAGGGATTGGAGATTACACAGATTTGGGAGGTAGTTGGAGCTACAGGAGTTTATAGTTAAAGGGAGGATTGGAGGGATTGGAGATTACAGAGATTGGAGTGGTAGTTGGAGCTGCAGGATATTACAGAGCAGGGAGGATGGACTGACGGGAGATAACACAGATATGTATGGTAGTTGGAGCTGTAGGACTTACAGAAATGGGGACAGTTGTAGGGACTGGAGAGGACATGGGTATGGATGGTAGTTGGAGCTGCAGCAGTTTATAGAGATGGCAGGACTGTTGGTACTGGGGACTACATTGACATGGACAATAGTTGGAGATGCAGGAATGAGTGAGATGGGGAGGGCTGAATCCGTTCACACAGCAAGAGAGAATTGTCGCGATTGGAGGGGCCAGAGATGATTATGGTTATAGGGCTGCAGGAGTTCAGAGAATTAGTGAGCGCTGTGAAGGTAGGTTTGAAGCATTCCCATCAGTTTCACAGAGATGTTGAGTGCTGTTCAGAAGTTGATTACAGAAATCGAGAGAGTTGCAAATACTGGAAGATATGACAAAGACAGTAAGCTGTAGTATTTGAAGAGGTTACAGCATCAGGATGCATTGAGGAGTTGGAGGCTGCTACAGGTGTTAAATGTGCAGCAGGGGATCAATAACCTTATATTGATTAGGATGATTGGAAGCTGTGTAGATAAAGAACGAGAATTGCAGGGACTGAAGAATATCACAGATGAGGAGTAACATATGTACTAGAGGTGTTAGAACATGAGATGTGCTGTATTCAATGGAGTCAGGGAAGATACAGGGAGATCTGAAGGGACTACAGGTGATATAAAGGATAGTAAAGCTCCTCAGTGTCGGATGGGGAAAGTTTTCACAGACAGGGAGTTTCTTTTTTGGAAAGGTGTTATTTGCAGTGATTAAGAGTGCTGTATAGAATTGAGGAACGAACGGAGATATGGAAGGCTGTAGTTAATGAAGACATTTTTTGTTGTCGGATGCTGAGGTTCTGGAAATTATGTGGACCGGAAAGCTGGACAGTCTGCCAGAGCTTACAGTGACAGGAACAGCAATAGAGACGTAGACACTAACACAGAAAGGAAGTATTGCACACATTAGAGGTTTCCACTTTCGGGATGGCTGTAGGGGAGTGTGACATTTACACAGATAGGGGTGTAAGAGCTGGAGAATATTATGGAGATGATAAAATGGATGGACAGACTAGAGGAACTTACATTGACAGAATGGGTGATAGCAACAATAGGATGTTACAGAGATAGTGAGTCTTGTAGGAACTGGATTGGGAGAGTTACAGGCATTGGAGTGGGTTCTGCAGGGAGTGCTCCAGGGACCTGAGAGGTTTACGCAGATAGGGATGATTGTAAGATCTCCACATTATCACCAGCTTTCAGTAGTGGAAGAAGTTACACAGATAAGGAGGGATATTGGAGCTGTGGGAGTTCCCAGGGAATCGAATGTTTGGCGGGTTTGGATCTTTTTAGATATAAAGCGATTATTTTTAGGGACAGTAACAGAGGGAGAGTTTAGATTAGAGGCCCCACAGCATGGAAACAAGCACTTCGGCCGAACAAGTCCACACCAACCGTCCGGAGATTAACCCACACAAACCCATCTCCCTCTGATTAATGCAACTAACACTACGGGCAATTTAGCATGGCCAATTCACCCGACCTGCATATCTTTGGACTGTGGGAGGAAACCGGAACATCCAGAGGAAACCAACGCAGACATGGGGAGAATATGCAAACTCCACATAGATAGTCACACAACGCTGGAATCGAACCTGGATCACTGGCACTGCGAGGCATCATTGCTCACCACTGAGCCACCGTGCTGCCCCCAAATTGCAGAATTACACAAAGAGAGGATGTTTGAGGTGCTGGCAGAAATGTCGGGAGTGGAGGAGCAAACAGAGATGTGCAGTGCTGATGCGGCTGGAAAAGTGTCTGGAGGTGTTTATATAGATAAGGAGGTCGGTAGGGATCGGAGATAGTTACTGAGGTTGTGTGGTGGTATAGGCTAGGTGGCAAGAATGTGATCTGTCTGCAGACGGTTATAGTCATATCATGTTCTCTGGGACTTGAGGAAGGTACACAGGTGGGTATTTTGGTCTAGCCTGGAGGATTTTACAGCGATGGGGTGGACTGTAAGTATTGTGCAAAACTACAGAAATAGGGATCATTGTACTGAGTGCACGATGAGATTATTGAGATTTGGCATGTTGAGACTGGACAAATTTACAAATAGGGAGAGATGTCAACATTGGAGTAGGTTGCAAATATACAGCAGGATTATGGGAGGAGTGGATGATACAGTAATAGGAAATTTTCTGGAATTACAAGCATTAAAAATGCTGGCGTAGATGAGTTGGGCCGAAAGGTATGATTCCTTGCGGTATGACACTATCACATGACAAGAGACAGTGTGAGAGAGGGAGGAGAGAACAGAAAGATCCCAGTTTACAATACAAAATCCTTGAGCGAGGCCTGCTTCCCCTCTGTTGTCCTGATGCTCACTATGACAGCACAGGCATGGATGAATAAATGTGAACTCCCGATGCTGTTTCAGGAAGGCTCAGTACAGTAGATCTGAAAGTCATCCTCTCAAAAGAGGGTGGGAATTGAGCCTGGGACCGTCATGCTCTGTGTTCACCCTTCAACATAGTACCTATGTCATGTTATCTGAACCAAAGTTCCATCCCTTAAATGTTCTCTGCTCTGTTCACTGTGAGTGATCCTACCTCGCTGCAGGATTTATTAAAGGCTCCAGATCTCACTCTCCATCGCTCTGGCTGACCAACCGTCTTCAATATGGTGATAGACGAGACAGGAGTTGGGAATTCTGCTGAGTCAGGAATATCCTGAGTACCTACATGCGGCAGAGAAATAGACAGAATGGTAAATCAGACTGATGCAGTGAGGGTAACACATGGAGAATGACATTGAGTCCCACAGAGATCTGGAATATCCCAGTCTCCATCCCTGGCCTGTGCTGCTGCTTCTCTCTGGAGTGGAGAATTCTGTTGGCTCAGGATCTGGAGTAGCTGCAAAAGGTGTAGTCACCGGCAGCAATTAGACCATCACAGTGACAGATACCACATGAAGAGATACTGAGTGATAGCACCAGAGTGCAGGAAGGTATCAGGATCAAATCACGGTCAAGATGAAGGGGTTTGATTCATGCTGCAATGGGATCAATACTCAGGGATGAGTGAGCTATCAGTGGGCCAGGCGATGGCCTAGTGTTACTCTCCCTAGCCTGTTCATCCAGAATTTAATGGTGGTGTCAGGGATACCCATCTGACTGCTTAATATCGTATAAATAAGGAAATCTGTCATAAGCAGACGGTCTGGCCTACATATGAATCTAGACTTAGAGCAATGGGATTGGCTCTCAACTGCCCTCTGAAATGGTCTGGCAAGCCACTCAGCTCTCGGGCAACTGAAAGTGGGCATGAAATGCTGACCAGCCAGAGACAGCAAAATCCTATGAGTGCATTAAAAACAACACTGCTGAATCCAGTGTCCTGGTTAATCATGTCGGTATGTTTATGGACAGGGCTTTAAACTGGCAGAGAGGATGCAGGAACAGGGTTCAGGTGAAAAGAGCTTTCCGAATGCAAAGAGAAAATGTGAAGCCTTGGAACAGCATGGGGATGTGGCTGAAGAAAAGCAGAAAGGAACAGGAAGGGACAGAGTTTAACTAAAACTGTACATCAGCAAATCGGTTTGTGACAGGACATTATGGGAAAGAATAAATAATAATGTTTTTATTTGGAATTACCAAAAATATCTGCAATAAGGTAATAGACTTGTGACACAGAGATAAATGAGATTTGGTCAGCAGAGAGACGTAATTACAGGGTGAACAAAGGTGGAGCATAAATATTCAACGGTAAACAACCTTACAGGATCTCAGGCAGAATGGAAAAGCAAGATGGGAACCCTGACAGTAATGGCAACAAAGGCATTACAGAGAAAGCATTTGGCATCAGATTATGCAGCTGAATCATCCTGAATGCAAATTCTGGGTGATACTACGTGTCAAACAAAATAGGCAGGATAAACGTTTTTACACTGCCAACAGTATTGCTCATCCCTGATTTAAACAGGAAGTGTCCAAGAGACAAGAGTGTCCAAGAGACGTACAGCACAGAAATAGACCCTTCAGTCCAACTCGTCCACGCCGACCAGCTATCCTTTCCTAATCTTGTCCCATCTGCCAGCACTTGGCACAAATCCCACTAAACCCTTTTTATTCATATACCAATCCAGATGCCTTTTGGAGCAAAATGAACCTACACTCCAAGGTCTCTTTGTTCAGCAACACTCCCTCTAACTTTGCCATTAAGTGTATAAATCCTGCTAAGATGTGCTTTCACAAAATGCAGCACCTCGCATTTAGCTGAATTAAACTCAATTCGTCACTCCTCAGCCCATTCGCCCATCTGATCAATATCCCATTGTACTCTGAGGTAACCTTATTCACTGTCCACTATATCTCAAATTTTGGTGTCATCTGCAAACTTATTAAAGGTACCTCCTACGTTCATTTATATAATCATGAAAAGTAGTGGACCCAGCACCGAACTTTGTGGCACACCATCGGCCTCCAGTGTGAAAAATAACCCTCCTCAACCAACTTCTGTCTTCTACCTTTGAGCCAGTTCTGTATCCAAATGGCTAGGTCGCCCTGAATTCCATGAGATCTAACCTTGCTAACCGATCTTCCATGAGGAACCTTTTCAACACCTCACTGAAGTCCATGTAGAACACGTCTAATGATCTGCCCTCATCAATCCTTTTTGTTACTTCTTCAAAAAACGCAATCAATTTCTTGAGGCATGATTTCCCACACACAATGCCATGCTGTCTATCCCTAGTCACTCATTGCCTTTCTAAATACATGTAACTCCTATCTCGCAGGATTTCCTTCAGCAATTTACCAACTACTGATGTCAGGCTCATAGGTCTATAGTTCCCTAGCTTTCCCTGACCACCTTTCTTAAATAGTTAGCCAACCTCCAAACTTCCAGCACTTCACCTGTGATGATCGGTGATACAAATTTCTCAGCAAGGGCCCCATCAATCAGTTCCCTATCTTCTCACAGAGTTCCAATGTACACCTGATCAGATCCTGGGGATTTATCTGCCTTTATGCGTTTCAAGAATTCCAGCACCTCCTCCTCTTTAATAAGGATGTTTTTCAAGATGTCACTGTCTATTTCCTCACATTCTATATCTTCAATTTCCTTCGGGACTGTAAACACTGATGTAAAACAATCATTTAGTATTGCCCCTACTCCTGCGGCTGCACACAAAGGCTGCCCTGCTAATCTTTGAGGGGCCCTATTTTCTGCCTAGTTACCCTCTTGTCTTTTATATATTTATTAAAACCCATTGGATTCTTCTTAATCCTATTTGCCAAAGCTATCTCATGTCCACTTTTTATCCTCCTGATTTCTCTTTAAGTATACTCCTCCTTGTTTATAGTCTGAGAATTCACTTGACTTGTCGTGTCTATACCTGACAAATGCTTCCTTCTCTTTCTTAACCAAAACCTTTGTTCTCTAGTCATCCAGAATTCCCTACACCCATCAGCATTTCCTTCCATCCTAACTGGAATATTATATACTGTCTCTGCAAATCCGTTATCTCATTTTTGCAGGCTTCCCATCTTCCAATGATAAAGATTTAATTCCCTCAAAATGCAAACTCCCCAATTTCTGCATCTCACAAAACTGTCTCTTGAAAATAATGAAAAAATAGAGAACATTCTAAACGAAGGCTTCGATGAGGTGAGCTTTGATCAGTCCTGTAGATCTGGAGATCACCACCTGCACGGTGAGTGCTTTCTCCCAGGGCAGCACGAGGACACTGTGAGGCACACAGACAGAATGGGCAAATACATTCCCATCTGAACTCACATCTCCCAGCCTGGAAATCTGAAATTCTGCACGGATATTCTGGTAAACATCTCCAAATTTATTCAATAAGATCGGCCTAATCATCTAATTAAAAACAAATCAACTACTCACACTGAAACATCCTTCATGTCCCACACCCATTCTCGATCCCATCCTGCAGGTTATACGAATCCCACTACCTCTAACCTCTTGAAGGATCTTCATCCCCTCCTACATTTGTACCGTCCTCCATTTACTGCAGCCCTTCCTACCTCCGTAACATGGCCCAGACTCGACAACTCTTCCTTCCTATGCAATATTCCCCAGAAGGGCACTGGAGTATGGTGTGTTTACAGAGTTAGGGAGGGATATCAGGACAGGAGGATTTTGCATTTATTAGTAATATTGAAGTGACTAAAATTGGCTTCGGTAATTTTCAGTACTCACGCCAATAAAGGATGTAACAGAGCTAAAGAGGATTGTAGGGACTGGAAGACGTTTCGAAGTTTATGAATTTTGTGGAGACTGGGGGAAGGTACCAAAATAGGGAGTGTTTAAGATTGAAGGATTCTGCTGAAAACGTCTACTGAGTTAACGGCAGGATTCTTGGTAGTGTGGAGTAACACAAGAATCTTGGGGTCCACGTTCTTACATCCTTCAAAGATGTCAGCCAAGTTGATAGGGAGGGAAGAAGGCATGTAATGTGTTAGCTTTCTTTAGCATGGGGATTGACTTGACGACCATTGAGGTTGTGCTGCAGCTCCACACAGCCCTGGTTAGTCCACTCTTGGAATATTGTGCTATGTTCTGGTCACCTCATTATAGGAAAAATGTGGAGTGGGTGCAGAAAAGATTTATCAGGATGATTTCTGGATTTGAGGACAGGTCTAATGAAGAAATGTTGGGGAAGCCAGGGCTTCTATCATTGGAATTGAAAAGGATGAGACCTGACTTGATAGATGTGTACGAGCTGATGAGAGGCATACATAAAGTGGGTGGCCCGAGAATGTTCCTATTGTGAAAATGGCTATAATGGTGGGGCATAACTTTAAGGTACTTGGAGCAAGGTTTATGGGAGATGTCAGAGGTAGGTACGTTACACGGAGAGTGGTGTGTGTGTGGAATGCACCACCAGCGTTGGTGGTAGAGAGAGTTACATTAGGGACATTTAATTAATTTTTGGAAACGCAGATGAATTATAGTAAAATGAATTTCTCAAAATGGAGACCTGTGACCAGTGGTGTTCCACGAGGATCCGTGCTGGGTCCCCTGTTGTTTGTGATATACATAAATGATTTGGAGGAAGGTATCAATTGCCTGATTAGTAAGTTTGCAGATGACACGAAGATTGGTGGAGCAGTAGATAATGATGGGGACAGTCAAAGAATACAGCAGTGTATAGATCGATTGGAGAGATGGGCAGAGAAATGGCAGGTGGGGAGTTCACTCCAGGCAAATGCGAGGTGATGCATTTCAGAATATTCAATTCAATAGCAAGCTAAATGCAAAAGTCCTGGGGAAAATTGACGTCCATAGAGATCTGGATTTTCAGATCCATTGTTCCTTGAAGATGGCAACGCAGGTCAGTAAAGTGGTTAAGGCGGCATACAGCATGCTTTCCTTCATTGGACGGGCTATAGAGTAAAAGAGTTGGCAGGTCATGTTACAGTTGTATTTGATTTTGGTTCGGCCACATTTGGAATGATACATACAGTTCTGATCACCACAATACCAAAAGGATGTAGATGCTTTGTAGAGGGTGAAGAGGAAGTTCACCCAGACGAAATCTGGTGTGGAAGGGACCAGCTATAAAGAGAGATTGAATACATTCGGCTTAATTTTATTACAAAGACAAAGGTTGACGAGGACCTGATTGATGTCTACAAATTCATGAGATGTATAGACATGGTGGATAGCAAGAAGCGTTTTTCCCCAGAGTGTGGAACACAGTTACTGGGGTCACAAACTCAAAGTGAGAGGGGAAAGGTTTAGGACAGATAACCGTCGAACGATCTTTATGCTGAGGGTGGTAGGGGCCTGGAACATGTGGCCAGCGGAGGTGGTAGAGGCGGGAACAATGAGGTCCTTTAAGATTCATGAATAGGCAGGGAGCAAAAGGATACACATCCTTAGAAAATAGGCAGCAGGTTTAGGCAGAGGATCTGGATCGGCACAGGCGTGGAGAGCCAAAGGGCCTGTTCTTGTGCTGGGATTTTCTTTGTTCTTTTCTCATTTGAGTTGCCTGCAAGTTGGTTTGATATTAGAGTATGATAAAAGATCAGCACATTATCAAGGTCCGAAGGGCTTGAGCTGTGCTTACTGTTCTGTGTTCTAAATAGGGAGGGTCACAATGGCAGGAAGGTGTTTCAGGAGGCTTGAGAGGATGGGATCTGAATGGTAGACACAACTGGGAAGGTTTTCTCGGAGTGCCAGAGGTAACAGAAACACCAATGACCTGATCTGGAGCAGATGACGCAGACTGGGAGGGTGGTGGGGACTGGAGGTGTTTCACGGGGAGGGAGGACCATAGAGCCACGGTGTGTTCCAGAAATGTGGAGAGATGTAGGGCCTACAGGAGTTCATGGAGATGGCGAGGTTGGGATGGATGGAACAGTATACACAGATAAGAATGTTGGTAGGATGGAGTGGTTTACACAGACAGGAGTGTTTTAGGTTAATGGAGACGTTTAGAGAGAAAGTGGGTTGTGTCAACTGGAGGACCAAACAGAGATATGGCTGGTAGTCATGGATGATGTTTATGGACACAGGAAGGTTTAGGTTCTGCAGATTCGTTAGATACGGAAGGCGTGGAGTCTGACAGATTTTCCAGAGGGCAGTAATTTTGGTTGGAGACAGGTTCACAGATAAGGGAGCATTAGTAACCTCCTCCAGAATGGTAAAAGTGGGAAGGGTTGTTGGGGAGGGTTACGTTTACACAGGTAGACGTGTAAGTGCTGGAGAAGGTTATGGAGATGAGTAGTGGAAAGAGAGGCTTGAGGAGATGACATTAATATTGGGGTGCTAGTGATGGGAGGATGTTACACAGAAAATGAGTCTTATAGGAACTGAAAGTCACATGATTTGGGGTTGGTTCTGCAGGTTGGGAGTTCTGCAGGGATCTGAGAGGCCTTTTGGGTTTCCCCAGATTGATCGTGTCTTTCAGACTGTAAGAGGCTACATAGATACGGAAATATTAAAGACAATGTGTGCCTTCCTCTTTTTCATGAACCAAGTGATGACACCTCTCAACGGCCAGGGATTCCTAAACCAGCTAGCTTTTCCCTTCACCCTAACAGGGACATACTGGATTCTTGATATCACACTCCCATTTGCCAGTCATTCCTTTTCATTCAAACAGACTGAACCAATCGTGTTTAGTTATGATTTGGACATGCCGGTGTTGGACTGAGGTGGGCAAAGTTAATAATCACACAACACCAGGTTATAGGCCAGCAGGTTTATTTGCAAGCACTAGCTTTCGAAGCACTGCTTCTTTATCAGGTGGATGTGGAGCACAATCCTAAGGCACCGAATTTATAGCAACAGGATGGCAGTGTCATGGAAAGAAATATTAGACAAGCTTAGACTAAGTCTTTCATCTTTTAGAGTGACCACTAGCACTTCCAAATCTAGCACTTTCAAATACAGAGGGAGCTCGATTATCCAAATATCAATTAGCCTAATATCAGATTATCCAAAGGAGATCTCGAGGTCCCGATAGAAACATTACATCCAAGAGCCGTTTCAACCCTGATTGTTTTTTTTTGTTTACACTGATTAAAATCGACTTCAGCTGACTGAAATGGTGCCGAGAACAGTCCTGGACATCGAGCCCAGACACCATCTCCAAATGAATGACCTCCCATCCTCTCTCCCTCTCCCCACAATTCCCCTGGAGTTCTATATAGGGGTGAATCCTAAACCCCCTTTCCCCATATATTCTCCAGAACAGTGTCCTGTACAGGGCGGAAATGTTGAGTAAAAAGTTGTTTGCAGCTGTCTGAGCGTGTGTGTGCATGTGCGTGTGTGCTATTGAAGACGTACCCCACCAAAAGCAGTACGTATCTCACTATTGGTGTCCACTCCAGCTGCCCAGAAGGGGAGGGGATGAACGGGGGCAGGGGGCCGGGGACACGGGCGTGGGCATGGATTGGATGGTGGGTGTGGTGGGCAGGGTGCGGTGTTGGATGGGTTTGTGGACAGGCTGAGGGTGCTGTCGAAGGTGTTTAGGAAGTGGGGGCAGGCGACGGGTGGAGGGTGGTGTCAGAAGATTTTGGGGGCAGGGGTCACTGTTGGGTGGGTTTGGGGCAGTTGGGCTGGCGACATTAAGGGGCAGGTGAGGGTGGTGTTGGATGTGTTTGGAGGCGAGCGGGTTTGTTTGGGGATCTGGCAGGGCGTGGGGCCTCGCTCATGGCTTGCTGTTGCCTCGTCACCTGAACAGGGTGCAGACTGGACTGAAAACTCTGAGCCCCAAAAGGGAAGGCATTTAATCGATTAACCAGATAATCAATTATCCGAACAAAACATCGCCCGCTCATCACGTTCAGATAATCGAGATTCCTCTGTAAGCCATCTGATCTAAAACCTGGTGTTTTATGATTTTTGCCATCACCCAATCAACCCCTGCTCGATCCTGCTGGATGGCCCCAATATTGACCCAGTTCCAGTTTAAGACCTAAATCTGTCAACCTGTCTGATCTTTTCCATTAGTATGTTAAAACAAAGGCAGTTGTGGTCACTGGATGCAATGTGCTCTCCGAATGATACTTAAGTCACTTGCCTGACTTCGGTTCCTGAGGGGACGTCCAGTGTTGCATCCGTTTGAGTAGAGTAGAACCCTCTACGTCTTGGTTTAGGAAACTTTCTTAGACATTTTTGACAAATTCCACTCATTACGGGCCTTTTACACTCTGGGTGACCCAGTCAATCCAGGGAAGTTAAAATCTCCACCCAATACTACTTTATTATTTTTTATAGGTACCTGCAATCTCACTACACATTTGCCCCTCTCATACCCGCTGGCTATTTGAGGGTCTAGAACACAATCCCAGCAGACTGATCACCCCCTTTTGTTTCTAACTTTTAAATATATGGACTCATTTGATGACTGCTTAACAGTATTGTCCCGAAGCACTGTTGTCATGTCCTTCCTTATCAAAATGACAACTCCCCCTCCTCACTTACTTGTCCTTCTGTCACACCTGTAGCTTCTGTATCCTGGAACACTGAGCTGCCAGTCCTGCCCTTCTCTCAGCCATGTTACTGTTATGGCTGTAATATCCCAGTTCCCAGAGCCAATCCATGAACTGAGCTCGTCTGCCTTACCAGTCAGGCCTCGTGTGTTGAAATAAATGCCTTTTAAACCAGAAGTCTTTTCCCTCAATTCTCTGTGCCCCCGGATATCCTGAATAGGTAACTTGATCTTGATGGCTGATGAACTTCCTCTGACTTTCCGATGGCCCCTCTCTTACTTAGAGTCTCAATTCCCTGCCAAAGTAATTGAAATCCTCCTGGGTAACACGAGGAAATCTCCTCCCTGGGATACTGGTGCCCCTCTGATCCAAGTGCAAACCCTCCCTTTGTACAGGTCATCTCTACCCCAGAAGAGACTCCAATGATACAAGACTGCCCGCTACACCAGCTCCTCAAGCCACACATCCATCTGGCCTCTCTTTCTATTTCTATCGTAACTGGCACGTGGCAATGGGAATAATCTGGAGATCATTAATGTCAATATCCTGCTTTTTTAACTTCTCACCTAACTCCCTGTACTCGTTTCTCAGGACCCCATCCCTTTGTTTACCCCGTCATGTGGATTGACATGCACAATGACCTCTTGCTGTTCACCCTCCCCTTCAGAATGTTCAGTAACCACTCAGAGACATCCGTGACCTGGCACCCAGGAGGCAGCACACCATCCTGGGGTCCCTTCTGTAGCCACACAGCCTCCTGTCTGTCCCCCACACACCTGAGTCTCCCATCAGCGTTGCGATCATTAGAGAGGATCTGGCAAACATATACTGGGAGGACTATCTACAGTTGGGTCCATATTAGGAAAGTGGAATATTTTAAAGTGATGCAGTGAGAATGCAGAGCCAGTGTGCTCCTTGAAAAATGATTAGTAAAGGCATTAAGTCCAACGAATACTGATCAAGTGATATCGTGAGTTTGATAAAGAAAATACAGTGCAATAAAATCAGGTGAAGCCCTTCACAAGTATAGAGAGTGCGAGTGGATTTGGGAAAATGAGGGACGAACAATTGTCATGAAATATATTTGGTAGATACGATTGCGGGAAAACCACAGGTATTTTATGAGCATCGTGAGAGTAAGTGGATTCCCAGTGAAAGAAGGAGGCCTGTGAGAAACCAAAGGGACAATCTGTGCATGGAGCTAGAGGAAGTAGGTGACGTCTTCAAATGAATACTTCCCATTGGTATTCACACAGGAGAAAGGCATTGTGGCCGGGGATTTCAGTAGGGATGGTAAGTTTCCAGAACATGTTAAGATCATTAAGAAGGAGGTATTAAATATTTTCACAGGCATAAAGGTGGACAAATCGCCAGTGCTCAATGAAATGTATCCCAGGCTGCTATGGGATGAAAGGGAGGAGATTGCTGGGGCCCTGGTGGATATGTTTAATACTTTGGTGGCCACAGCTGAAGTTCCGAATGACTGGAGGATGGCTAATGTGGTTCCTTTGTTCAAGAAGTGCAGCAGGGAAAAGGCCAGGTAATTACAGAGCAGATAGTCTGACTGCAGTGTGTGGGCGGGGGGGGGGGGGGGTGGGGGGCAGGAATTGGGAACAATTTTGAGGGACAGGATGGATCAATAACTGGAAAGGCAGGGATCGATAAGTGATATTCTGTATGGATTTGTAAGAGCAAGATAATGTCTGATGAAATCAGCTGAGATTTATTTGAAATCACGAATGAAGATATTGATGAGGGCCATACAGATGTTATGATTTACATGGAATTCATTAAGGCCTTTGACAAGGTCCCACGCGGAAGGCTAGTCCAGAAGGGAAGAGACCATAGCATCAAAGGCAAGTTGGCAAATTTGATCCAAAATTGTTGGAGGGTTAGTTTTGTGATTGAAAGCCTTTGCCCAGCGGGTGTAACAAAGGGATCTGTGCAGAAGCCATTGCTGTTCATTATGGGCATTAATCACTCGGAAGTGAAAGCAGAAGGTATCATTAGTAGGTTTGCAGATGACATGAACGGTGAGGGTGTTGTCCACAGTGAGGGGGATGGTCTCAGGCTACAGTCTGAAGGTTGAGGCTGGGACAGAATTTCAACAGAGTAATTTCAATTGATAAACAAGCAAGAGCACAGCAGGCAATGAGGGAATACTCATCAATTAAACTGCATTTACTTTGATGTGAAATGCCTGACAGGTAAGGCAGATGAACACACGGTATGGATGGGAACATGGGACTGGGAAATCACAGCAATTACAGAAATGCAGCTAAGGGATGGACAGGACTCGCAGATCATTGTTCCAGAGGACAGATTCAACAGGAAGGATAGAAGGGGAGGCAAGAGAGGAGGGGGAGTTTTTGATCAGTGAAAACATCACTGCAGCACTGAGAGAGGATATTCCTGGGGATCGCCCCGTGAAGCTGTATTAGTAGAACTGAGAATACGTTTGAATGGTCAGTTTGATATGACTGTACTACAGGCCCGCAGTAGTCAGCGGGAAATTGAGCAGCAAATACGTCGGAGATCTCAGATATCTGTAAGAATGATAGGGTTGTAATGTTCCGGGATTTTAACTTTCTAAACCTAGACTGGAACTGCCGTAATGTTCACAGCTTGGATGGGAGGGATTTGTTCAGTGTGTTCGAGAAAACTGTCTCAGTCAGCATGTAACTGTTTCGGCTGGAGAAAGGGATGAAACCTGACCTCCCTTCGGGAAACAAGGGAGAGAAAGGGGCTGAAGTGTTTATGGGGGATGACTTTGGCAAAGTCACCACAATTCTATTAGTTTGAAAATAGCGATGGAAAAGGACAGGCCTGGTCCACAAGTTAAAGATCAAAACTGGCCTTGCCCTGGTCCAGAAGGTATTAGGCAAGACTGTCCAAAGGTTGATTCATCGAGGCTATTTGGAAGTAAAGGGACGTCGGGCAAGTGGGATTCTTTCAAAAGAGAGATAAATTAAGATTTCAGGAGCAGCATATTCCTGTTAGTGTGAAGGACAATGCTGACACAAGTGGGAAAAATTGGATGACTGGGAATATTGAGGTTCTGGTCAAGACAAAAGGGGGCACATGTCATATACAGCCAGCTGGATTATGTCAATCCCTTGAAGAAAATTGTGGGTGTAGTAATATTCTTCAGAGGGAAATCATGAGGGCCCAAGGGGAACTGACAGAGCTTTGGCAGATAAGGTTCAGGAAAATCCAAAGAGATTCTACAAGTATATTAACAACAGAAGATTAACTCGAGACAGAACGTGACTCCATAAAGATCAATGAAGCCATCCATGTGTAAACCCACAGGAAATAGGTGCGATCTGAAACAAAAATTTCAAGTCAGAACTTACTGTGGAAAAAAACACTGGGGAAGCAGGGAAATAAACAGTGATGTATTCAAAGAGTCCACATTGGAGAACAGGAGGTGCTGAATGTTTTAAAACGCATTAAAATTAAACAACTCCCTGTGAACTAATTAACTACATCCCAGGACATTGGGGTAAGGTAGGGAAGAAACTTACAAAGATATCTCTATCACTGAAAACCACGGGTGGTGAGCTGGGAGCGGGAGGGTGGCTAATGTTGTGCCAGTATTTAGGAAAGGCTGCGAGGGAAAGCCACGGACATAAACACCAATTAGCTTGATGTCAGTGGTGCCAATGTTGTTGGAAGCGATTCCGCGGTACAGGAGTTACATGCATTTGGAAAGGCAACAATTGATTTGGGATAGTCAGCACCTCTTTTTGCGTACAAAGGAGTGTCTCTCAAACTTGATAGAGTTTGTTGAAGAGGTGACCAAGGAGATGGATGAAGGCAGAGTAGTACACGTTGTCTATACTGACTTCAGCAAGACCTTTGACAGAATTTATCGTGGTGCACTGGTTAGTAAGTTTAGATTACATGTGATCAGGGATAGCGAGACAAACGGACACAAAATTGGCTTAACAGTAGGAGACAGAGGATGGTGGGAGAGGGTTGTTGTGCAGACTGGGGGCGTCTGATCAATGGTGTGCCATAAGGATCAGTGCAGGGCCCACACATGTACTTTATTGATATAAACGACAATATATGAATTATTGTTTGCAAGTTTGTGGATAGTAAAATACTTGTTATAGTTGGCAGTGAATACAGTTATCAAAGGTGATCTTAATCAACTGAGCCAGTGGGTCAAGGAATGAAAGATGGGAGTTAAATTCAGGTGTTGGATTTTGTTAAGATAAACCAGGGAGGAGTAACACAGTTAATGGCAGTGCTCTAGGCAGTGATGTCGAACGGAGAGAGACCAAGGGGTGCAGTTCCATTGTTCCGTGGAAGTGGCGTCACTGGTAGACAGGGCGGGGATTAGGCACACTTGCCCTCATGGATCAGAGCATTGAGTACCTGAGTTGACACATCATGATACGGCTGTACAAGACATTGCTGTGTCTCCAGTTGGAATATTGTGTAGAATTCTGATCCTCCTGATTCAGGAAGCATTTTACGAAACTGCAAAAGGAGCAAAGATTGACAAAGATGTTGCTGATACTGGAGGGTTTGATAGAAACAGAGAGGCTGGAGAAGCTGGAAAGCAAAACAGGGTGATGAGATAGCTATGGCAGATGAGGTTAAGTAGAATCCAAAGAGATTCTACAGCACACAAGTGCAAAAAAGCAACTAGAGAGACAATAGGGGCCCGCAAAGATCAAGAAGGCCATCCATGCTTGGAAGCACAGGAGATGGGCACGACCTGAAATGAATATTCCATGTCAGAACATACTGTGGACAAAGACTAAGAAGCAAAGGGAGAGAAACAATGATGTCTTGTAAAGAGTCCCCATTAGAGAAGAGGTGGTGCTAGAGATCTTAGAACACAATGGTAGAGAACGCCTAAGGTCCTGAACAAGTTGTGGCAAAGTCACAGCGGGGACCGTGGCAGAGGAATTTTTTTCATGGTCCTTCGTATTTCCCTTGGGCGGAGGTGGCTGAAGGGTGACCTTATAAATGTTTATAAAAGCATGAGGAGTATACGTCGGGTGAATAGTGAAGGTCTCTACTTCAGGCTAGGGGAAGCCATAATTTGAGGGCAGACATATGAGGTGAGAGGCGAAATACTTAAAAGCGACCACAGGAGAATATTTCCACACAAGAACGGTGCACGTACGGAATGAGTGTCTGGGGAAGGGGTAGAGAAAAGTAAAATTCCAACATGGAAAAGACATTTGGGCAGATACATGGAGAAGAGAAGGTTTGACGGGATGTGGACCAAACACATGCAAATGCGCCTCGCTCATGAACAGTGATCAGCATGGACTAGTTGGATGAATGGGACCGTTTCCATGCTGCATGCCTCTGTCTCCAAATATTGGAGGAGGAGACTATAGAGATAAGGCATGGTGTAGACACTGAAGAAAGTTAGAGAGATAGGGATAATAGTTTGAAATGCAGTACATTTCAAATAAGGGGAAGGACTATAGGGAAATGGAGGTTCCAGGGACAGGAACTGTTATAGGAGTTACAAATTGTTGAAGACACTGGACCATGAGACATGGTGTAGGTACAGTGTTGGACGGGTAACACAGAACAGAAAGATCCCAGGCAGCATTCCCACTCAC
This sequence comes from Hemiscyllium ocellatum, assembly GCF_020745735.1. Lineage (NCBI taxonomy): Eukaryota > Metazoa > Chordata > Chondrichthyes > Orectolobiformes > Hemiscylliidae > Hemiscyllium > Hemiscyllium ocellatum. The sequence continues at coordinate 755,148 of NW_026869338.1, forward strand.
TCATGGGAAGTCTGCTTTCCCCTCTGTTATGCTGGTGCTCACTAAGACAGCACAGGGCTGTATTGATCACTGTGACACTCCTGATACTGTCTCAGAACAACAAGACTTATAGTAGACGGGGTGATTGAACCTGGTGTGTGTCTGTACACTGCTTCGCCTCCAGCACTGTTAGCTGATGTTTGGAGCCCTCTCGCTGCTCTCTGCTCTCTGCTCTCTGCACTGTGAGTGATCTTGCCTCACTGCAGGATTTATTGAAGGCTCCAGATCTCTCTGCCCTTTGCCTCGCTGGCTGACCAACCATCTTCAATGTGGTGATGGATGACACACCCAGCGGCTGGGAAATCTATTGAGTCAGGAAATTCCTGAGTACCTACAGAAGACAGAGAAATAGACAGAATGGGAAATTAGACTGATGAAGTGAGGCATACCACATGGAGAGAGACTGAGTGATATCATCAGAGTGCAGGAAGAAATCAGGATCAATCATGAAGGAAAAACAGGTTTATCTTCATGATACACTGGTATCAGTGTTCAAGGATAAATAGCCTGTGAGCAGATAAAGTAATGTCGTAGTGATATTGCTACTAGAGAATGTATCGGAAACCTCAGCTAATGCTCTGGAGAGGCAGGTTTGAACCACATCGTCTGAAATGGTGGACTTTGAAATAAATTATGTTCAAAATAGTAATTGACAATCTAGAAATACCATTACTGATGTACAATACATCCAAACACTTGTCATTCAGAGAAGGACATCTGCCCATTCTCACGTGGTCTGCACGACACACCCACAGCAAAGTGATTGCCTCTCAATTACCCTCTGAAATGGCCGAGCAAGTTATTCAGCGTAAGGGCAGCTAGGACTGGGCAAGAAAGGCTGGTCAGCTAGAGACACCCACATCCCATACCTGTTTTTAAAATAAAATCCATTAAGATGGGGTCTCACCGGAACTGAGCTCGGAACAGTGTCCTGGCCAATCATGTCGGTAGGTTTATGGACAGGGCTTGAAACTGATAGAGGGTTCAGATGAAAGGATCTTTCCAAATCCAAATAGAAAAGATGACGCACGTGAACAGCATGGGGATGTGGCTGAAAACAAGAAGATAGGAACAGGAAGGGACAAATTTTAACGAAAGCTGTACACCAGCGAATCGATTTGTGACAGGAAATTGTAGGAAAGAGTAAATTATGTTTTTTTTTGGAATGGAAAAACTCTCTGCAGCAAGGTGGGCTGATTTGTGTCACAAACATAAAAGAGAATTAGTCACCAGGGAGATATGGTTTCAGGGCGAACAAAAAGTGGACATAAATATTCAGTGGTTCAAAACCTTGCAGAATCTCAGGCAAAATGGGTAACTCCCACAATAATGGGTATCAAAGGCATTACAGAGAAAGCATTTAGTCTCAGACCATGAAGTCGAGTCAGTCTGAATGTAAATTCTGACTACAACTTGCCAAGGACACAAGCACCAGAACAGTTTTAGGCCACTTGACAACATTTCATTGCTCATCATTGCATTAAAGAGGAACTCTTAGAAATTTTTAATAAAGACTGTGATAATTTAGTGAAACTTCAATGTTCATATAATCTTGACAATCACACCGACAAGAGTGATATTCAAATAGGAGATTGTAGAATTTTTTTCAGTGTTTTTTTTAATTACATATTGTGCAACTGGCAAGGGACGTAACTACCTCAGAGCCACCGTTGTGCCATGAAACTTAGTGAGTAATGTCACCTGGGGAGATCTTCTGGGAAAATGTGTAAAGTGCCGTTTAAATTAATATAAAATTTTAAAGTGAATTTCAGAAAGGACAAGCTACATCTAGAAACTAAAACATTCAATTACATGAGTTTGAGAGGAGAACTGACCAAGGTAACAGGCTAAACATGTGTCTGTAAATGAACAGTGGAAAACATTTGAATGAACAGTGTAAAACACTCAACAAAAGGACATTCCATTGAAGCAGACAAAACCTCAACAAGGAATTCCTACCCATCCCTCACTCAGGACAAAATGGATCATATCATATTATGAGGCTTAGACGATTACCACAAAGTACTTAAAATCCTGAAATGAGAGAGAGTTTAAGCAGTCAGTGTTAAAGGGGTTGCAAAGCGTCTGCTAGCAGCGGGGAGGACAGTGGGAAGAGGAATCTTTGTCAGGGTTTAATGACACAATAGGAACAGGGAAAGGTGAAGGTGCTGGAGGTGGTGAGAGTGTTACAGAGAGTGATCCGGGCCTGATCAGTGTTACAAAGCCAAGGACAGATTGCTGCAGCTGGAGGGGTTTGCAGAGGTAGGAAGAGACATATGCATCTTTATTTATTCATTCATGGGATGAGGGTGACAATGATTGGACAGCATTTTTGTCCCACTGCTAATTACCCAGAGGGCAGATCAGGGTCAGCCTTATTGCTGTGGATCTGGATTCACATGTAGGCCAGACCAGGTTGGAATGTCAGATGTCCTTCCCTAAAGGAGCTCAGTGAACAACTGATCAACAATGCTTTTATGGAGGCCGTCCCAATGTCTTGCACAGCCACAACATGACATCCCAACTCCTACTGTCAATGCTTTGCCCTATGAAGGTAACCATCACAAACAGCTGCTTCACCAGCCTGTCTACCAGTGTCGCCACTCGCAAGGAATTGTGTCCCTGCATCACTGGGTCACTGACTGACAACACTACCCAGGGCCCGAACATTAACTGCACAAGTCCCACCCTGGTCTGTTTCACCAAAATGGAACACTTCACATTTATCTAATTAAACCCCATCTGCTATTCTTCAGCCCACTATCCCAGCAGTACTGTCTATCCTGTTGTTTCACAGATAACCTTCTTCACTATCCAATTTACCACCAATTTTATGTCACCCAAAAACTTACTTCCCAGGAAACCAATATTTCCATCCAAACCATTTATCCAAATGACAAACAACAGGGGACCCACTACACCGCTGGTCACATGTCTCCAGACAGAGAAACAACATGTCTCCCATCACCCTCTGTTTCCTACCATCAAGCCAATTTTGTATCCAGTTCCCTCGCTCCTCCGGAATGCCATTTCCTTTTACAATTATCTAGGCTTATTACCCAGTTTACCACATGGAACATAGAACACAGAACAGTACAGTACAAGACCCTTCGGCCATGATGCCATGCCAAATTTTTATCTGTCTGTGAGATCAAATTAACCTACATACCCTTCATTTTACTGACATACATGTGCCTATCCAAGAGTCCATTAAATATCCCTCATGTATATGTCTCTCCTACCACCGCTGCCAGTGCATTCCAACGACGCAACACTCTTTGTGTAAAGAACCTATCTCTGAAAGTTCTCCTTACCCATCCACCAATCACCTTAAAATTATTTATGCCCACTGACAATAGCCATCCAAACCATGGTACAAAGAAGTCTCTCACTATTCATTCTATCTATGTCTCACATCATCTTGTTCACCTCCACCAAGTCGCCCATCACCCTTCTTCACTTCAATGACGAAAGGCTTACCTCGCTGAACCTTTCATCATAAGACATGCTCTCCAGCATTCCAGTAAATCTCCAATTTACACTACCTGAAGCTGCCTCCCTGTAATGAGGGGATCAGAACTGAACACAATATTCCAAGTGGGTTCTAACCATGGCTCTATAGAGCTGCAGCATAACCTCACGGCATGAAAACCCAATCCCCCAGCAATTGAAAGGCAACACAACATATTCATTCTAAACAAACCTATCAGCTTGGCAGGTAACTTTGAGGGATCGATGGACGTGGAACCCAAGATCTCTCTGTTCAACAACACGACCAAGTATTCTGCCTTTAACCATGTATTCTGCATTCAAGTTCGACCTTCCAAAATGAATCATTCCACACTTTTCCCGATTAAACTCCATCTGCCACTTCTCAGCCCAACTCCGCATCCTGACAATATCCTGCTGAAACCAACAATAGACCTCTACACTATCCACCACTCCAGCAACCTCCATGTCATTGGCAAAATTACTAACCCATTCTTCCACAACTACATCCAAGAAGTTATAAAAAAAATCACAAAGAGCAGAGTTCCTGCAATCGATCCCTGCGGAACACCACTGGTCACCGAGCTCCATACTGAATGCTTCCCATCTATCATCACCCTCTGTCTTCTGTGAGCCAGGAATTCCATATCCAGACAGGCAGGTTTCCTGTATCCCATGCCTCTGTTTCTTTTCTGAATGAGCCATAAACGTGTTTTGTCACATTCTCGAAGGATTCAGTAAGATTTGTGAGGCTTGACCTGTCCATTATAAAGCCCTGCTGACTATCTCTAATCAAACTATGCTTTTCTACGGAGGTATAAATCCGCGCTCTCAGAGTCCTCTCCAATAATTTGCATGCCACAGACATAAGGAAGTGAGGTCTGTAATTCCCAGGATTATCCCTATTCCCTTTCTTGAAAAAGGGAGTGACATTTGCCATCATCCAATCATCTGGTGCGACTCCGGTGGTCTGTGAGGGTGCAAAGGTCATTTCCAAAGGCGCAGCAATCCCTTCCCTCGCTTCCTGCAGTAACTGTGGGCATATCTCGTCTGCTCCAACAGACGTATCTATCTTTATGTTTTACACAATTCTCAGCACATCCTCCTTCTTAACACCAACCTGTTCACATATATCAGTCCTTTTCACGCTGTCCTCACAAATGACAACGTGCTTCTCAGTCGTGAATACTGAAGCATAGTATTCATTGAGGACCTCCTCTACCTCCTGTGACTCCACGCACATGTACCCTCCACTATCCCTGACCGGCCCTACCCTCACGCTGACAATCCTCTTGGTCCTCACATATGTGGAGATTGCCTTATAGTTTTCCATAATCCTTCCCAACAAAGTGTTTTCATGTCCCATTCTAGCTGTTCTAACTCCATTCTTCAGTTCCTTCCTGGCTACCTTCAGTGAGTCCCCAGAGTGTGGAAATAGGCCATTTGGCGCAACAACTCCATACGGACCCTCTGAAGGACATCCCACCAAAAACCATTCACCTAATTTGCACATCTTTGCACGGTGGGTGGAAACTGGAGCACCTGAGGACCCCACGCAGACATGGGGAGAACGTGTAAACTCCACACCGACTGTCGCCCAGGACTGGAATCGAAATCGGTTCCCCAGTGCTGTAAGGCAGCCGTGCTATCCACTGAGGCATCATGACACCCCTCTTTGACCCTATAGACGTCTAATGATCCTTATGTAAGCGTCGTTTTTACTCTTAACTAGATGTTCAATAACCCTTGGAACCTTGTCAAATGCTTTGCAGACGTCCATTTGGACAGCGCTGACTGCTCTGCCTTTACCTATCTCTTGGCCACCTCCACGAAGAGTCAATCCAGTTTGTGAAACACGGTTTTCCACTCATAAAGCCATGCTGACCATTTCTAATCAGTCCTTGCCTTTCCAAATATGCGTAGCTCCTTTCTCTCAGAATCTCCTCCAACAACTTCCCCATCAATGGGCTCAAGGGGCTGTAATTTCCTAGCTTTCCCTGCAACCCTTAAGTGCTGCAACAGCATTCGCCAACCTCCAGTCTTCCAACACCTCACTGTGGCTGTTGATAACATAAATATCTCTGTAAGAAACACTGCAATCTCTTCCCGAGCTTCCCATAATATTTTCTGATCGACCTAATGAGCTCCTGAGGATTGATCTATCTCTACTTGTTTTAATATTCCACCACTTTCTCTTCTCTGTTGAGGATTTTTTCCAAGACATGGCAATTTATTTCAAAATGTTCCCGAGTTTCCATGTCTTTCTCCAGAGTAAATACTGACAAGACTTTTTTTTTTGTTTATGATCTCACTCGTCTCCTGTAGTTCCACACATAGGCGACCATATTGACCTTTAAGGGGCCCTATTCTCTACCAAGTTATTTTTATTTAGCCCTTATTGAAACTCACACAAAGGCTTCTGAAATCAACCATATCCACCGTACCAACACCCACCCCCACCACAACCTTATCTATTCTGCCATTTATATTCACACCAACAAATAAAATCCAACAGGCTCTAAAACAAATTCTCTTTTATAAAATTTGTTTCTAAGAGTCCAGTTACTTTTTATTGATATGTTGTTTCTCACTTATTGCAACATGCTCCTGACTTTCTGTCAGGCTAACAGTACTTGTTTTTAGACTGGAAACATAAAGGTTTGTGCGAGTTCTTGTTTATCAATAAGAAAAAAAGTAGCTTACAAGGTCTTCAAGTAATAGAGAAGGCAAATTAAATGCTGCCTTTTTTTTAACAAAGGGAATGGAGGCTAAATATAGGGAGGTCTTACTAAAACGATGCAAGGTTCAAGTCAGATTACATTTAGAATATTATGAACAGCATGTGTGCCCGAAGGAAAGATATTGTTGTATCAGAGGCAGGCCAGATAATTTTCACTCGGATGATATTGGGAATGGAGGGATTTTATAATAAGAAGTGGAGTAGATTGAGAATGAACCAATTACAGTTAAGAAAAATGAGAGAGAAACTGAAAGAAACATGCAAGATTCTGAAGTGCTTTGATCGGTTAAATGCTGGGAAGTTAGAAAATAGTACAGTGCAGCATTGCAATAGGCCCTTCGGCCCACCACAATGCTATTCTCAACTCATCCTATCTGAATGTACATGGTCCATATCCCTCTATTCCCTGACTGTTCATGTTTCTGTCGAAATGCCACTTCAAAACTTTACTCACATTTCTGTTTCAAGACCTCGCTTGGCAACTTCCACTCTCTGAATAAAAGATCTTGCCTCACACACATCATTTAAACTTTCTCTTTCTCACCTTAAACCTCTGCGCTCTAGTATTTGAAACTTATACATTGGAAAAGAGATTCTGACTATCCACATTATCTATCCTGTCCTAGCGTTATATTCCTGTACCTGGTCGCCTGTCAGCCTCTGATACTCTCACAAAGCAATCCATCTTTGTTTAATTTCCTCTTATACCTAACACACCTTTAAAAACACAATACTGGTAACGTGTTGATAAACCCTTTTTGTACCCTCTCCGAATCCTCCACATCCTTGCTTTTTTGAGATGAGATCTGCACACAGTACTCCAAATGTGGTCAAACAGAAGTTTTATACAATTACAACATCAGATGCAAATCACGATACCAAACGTTGTGACCGATGAAGGCCAGAGTTCGATTTGCTTTCTTTCCCATCTGAAACACTTCTGTTCCTATTTTCAGGATTTCACTGTCTAGCACCAAAATCATAATAGAAACGTCAAAGATTTTACTCTGCCGGGAGGTTATACAAATGTTGATCCCTGTTCCATTATGAAAACTTGGGAAGCTGACAAAGTGTGACATCAAACAAGCGATCAAAGAAGTGGGTTTCAAGGGGTATTTTGTCACATAAAACGAAGTTTGTATCACAAAACTGATTTGACCGAATTTGTTCTGCTCGAGGTCATCATCTTTTGTCAGACTCAAAACGACTCAGAATTTAGTTCTTCCATAACTCAGTGGTTCGAGGCTGGTTTTGTAAACCAGCGGTTGTAACCTCCATTCTCACGGCAGCCTTGCTGAATTTCCTTACAACTTTGCAACAAGCATCCGAAGGTGCGTTGTGTGTGTTGATAGGACTTATTTTTGAAGGAAAAGCTGAAAGTCATTTTTTGCGCAGACCAGGCCTCATCCATTTCAGTTTGGAAGTCCACATCTGTGTTTTTCCCCTGAGGACCATGTGGATGTCAATCTTCTGATGCGAAGAATGCCTTCGTTTGGCAGGAAGAAAAACGTGACTCATTAGAAGCAGTAAACTAACGGTGAAACAGTGGGGGAACGAAAACTTACAGGAATGCGGCTGTATGCTCCTGTTCCTTATGTAGAGACAGGAATGCGCTGGAATCCAAATTAAACCGGTCAGAGGCTGGAAGAGCACAGCTAGCCAGTCTGCCTCACAGGTGGATACATCGACGGTTTGCAGATACCAAATATTCACGATTGGGGCAGTCTTCGAAGGACAGCCTCCTGTCAGTTTACACCTCTGCTTTTGTCAACAGAATCGGATTTTAAAGCTAGTAATGAAGAAAGAAGAGGCCAAACGGTTCAATTCCTCATTTTATGTTAGTTGGGATGTCCTGAGGCCTTTGTCACTCTCAAAAGATGTGTCTGTATAGTTCCATCTATGGGTCAAAATGAGGTTCAGTTCTCCGCCAGGTCATGAACAAACGTGACGGTATCTGACTTCAGTCTCTGTCGCTGGTTCATTTGAAATTAAAACTTTGCATGGAAAGTCTCATTGAGATGAACACTTCAGACGTCAGGCTGTGGACCAAGTAGTGGTAACTGGAAAGGAGAATGGATGGATGTTTGATGACTGGTACTGACATGATGTATTATTCTGTGCTGTAAAAGCACGGTGTCACGAACATTCTTTTTCGATAGAAATGTCTCATCACAGGAAAAGAAAGCTATGCTGTTAAGAGAAGACACAATTGCACATGCTGTCCTACCTGGTCGACCAGTGGTTCTAATGCAGCACTTTCACCGCTGTGGTTTGGGTTCATTTCTAGGTCAGGGAATCAGAATTTATTGTTCCTGGTCAGGGTAACAACAAAGTAGAGCATCTTTGACAGGAATCACATGACAAACGCGTCCACATGTGCCTTGCAATATTGTACGCGGCCATAAGGTGGTTCACTGGTTATCACTGCTGCCTCACAGCGCCAGAGATGTGATTTGCCTACAACTGGGTTGACTGTCAGTAAGGTGCGAACTTCAGGCGCAAATGAAGAGAAAAATTGTTCTGTGAGCGTTAATCCCTGGAGGACTGGGTGTGCATTGTTTGCAATGAATAGCCAGTTTCTGAACTATAGTCATTCTATGTTCCCTTAGTGTGTTGCTTTAGCAAACGTTCAGACCAGGGAGAGAAGTGAGGAAAAACAGTCACTTCCCAGACAAGGATTGATCCATTACGCGACAACCAACAGATTCCCTTTTGCCTGAACTAGCATCTATTTTCCTTACATTGGTAATGGCAGTACACAGCATTAGACCGGGTTTTAATGTGCTGCATTGGACCCAGCATCCTTTCCCAACATTGGCTATACAGGGATATAAAGAGATAATAAAAAACATGGATGGCGATGACTGTAATGAAAAGACGTCAGGAAGAATGGACAGTGTTTACTTGGAAACAAAAAAATGTAAAGGAAGCCATCGATGTAGTGAGGGGTAATGCCATTTGAAAAGAAAAGGCGAGGTTTCATGGGTTGGTGGAAAAAACGAATAGATCATGTGACGTGACACCAGGTAAAACTGAGTTGTGTCCGTATGGAAGGTTTCCAGGCGATGAGAATTTGGTGAGAGTAAACAGGAGGGAAATTCCTTCATTCGGATGGATCTATATAAAGACTTCAGAACTTCAAAACCAGCGATGAATGATAAAGAGAAATTTGGAAAGTTTTCCTTTTCCTTCTACAGCAGTTGAATTCGAAAACGATTTCTTCTTCGCTGGAAAGATTATTGAGAAGCTGATCCTAATATATTTGTGAAGGTGCGTGCAGACACGCAAGGAATGAATTTCACCATGACAGGGAGTCTGGGCGGCCATGATGGGTACGCGTTATGTTCACACTCTGTAATTGGTTAAAGTTAATTGGATAGAAAGTTCATAAAACCTGCAACTGAGTAGGACTAAGTACAGCATGTGCTGATTGTGAGGAAAGGTTCAGCAGCTTGTTCCACGTGAACTTTTATAAATTGTACAAAAAACTGAGCATGAAAGGGAAGCCGGTTAGCTCAGTCCGCTGCATAACTGGTTTATGATATAAAGTGAAGCCAACAGTGTGGGATTAATTCTCGAAATGTCTCAGCATACACTCAGGATCATGATCTCCCAACTCAGCTAATACTTTAGAAGATGGCGATAATCAAAGTGAAACTATACTATCGTGAGTGGGAACTGACCTGCCAATGTAATGCACCTTTATCCTTTCATGTGTTGCATTGGAACATTTGGCTGCAATCACAGAGAAGGGAGTGAGTCCATATACTGCTCACTCATCTCCCCCAAAGATATCCAGTAACAAGACACGAAAAATATTCCTACTGCAATTCTGTAATCTTCACAGCAATACTTAAAAACATCGTTATCGTTTCGATTCCAGTTTTTCTGGTAACAGTCAAAATGTCCAATGAGTTAAATCTAATATTTTGTGGACTGCTTTAATGGCCTGTGTGAGCTTGCAGCAACACCGGTAATATGTAAAGAGCTAAACATCATTTCCAGAATTTAACACAGCGCAGGATCAGCGGTATGAAAGACGTCATTGTTTGCAAAAATCACCTCTGTATCTCTATTGAGTGTTGGATATTCACTGAGGGAGTATTTATGGCTGGTCTTAAGTAACTGAGGCATTTCCTAAGGACAGAGCACTCCAAGAAATCATATTTTTTTAGAATAAATGTTGTTTTACTCAACGTTCTTTTGTAACTTTTAAATATATATGCACAGACATATACATGCATGCGCACATACATTTATATCTGTGTGGATATATAAATATGCGCATATATGTGCATGTGTGTGTGAATTCAGGACATTAGTAATGGATAGTTGGCCATTTGAATGTTTTTCCTATAGAATGTGAGAGCGTAGAGATTACAATAATGTCCCAGAAATGTGGTGGAAATGTGGCATAGAAAAATGTGGCGGAAATCGACTTTATTGAATGCTGCGTACGTTTACAGTGGTGTCCTGCGTTGATCACCGGAAATGTCATGTCGCCGCTGGACTGGGGTTTTCCTTCGATCGGTTTCACTTCGTCAGGGAATTCGATTCACTGAAATTTCACCAACTTCCATCGGCATGTTCATATGACACATCGACCCACACTGCACACAACGACAACAATATTCAGCATACTGCACCCACGAGGACGTGGCATGTTTTTTTATAAACAGTGAAGATTGAATAATGTTATGCAAGGGCAACGTAAATTCCAATTTAATTGCTGAAGACGCAAGAATCCAGAGTAAGATTCAAAATGTCAGAACTTCACGTTCATTACCTTGGCCAGAATTCCAGCCCAGCAAAGGGGAAATCTGCCCCAGAAGCACCTGATTCCATGCATTTGCTTGCTCCATGTATCCACTTTGAAACCCATGCGAAGCAACATTCAGCCTGAAGGAGAACTTGTCAGAATTCTCCGCAGTCTGATCTAAAGCTGAAACAAGAGCTGTCTATTCCAGTTGGAAGGGAAGGGATGTGGAGGTGAGACCAAAATATTTCGTGGTGTTTAATTCATATTGTTATCATTACGATTGTTTAAAAATCTGGACCAGAAATGGCACAGACACAAAGGAGCCCATTGTTAATACCGATCTGGCCCCGCTCCATGATTCAATATCATCATGGCTGACACAACAATTTTGTGTCTTTTTCCAGCCTATCCGCATCATCGTGTTGTCTACTGACTAACAGATGTTTATTGATCTCTATCATAAATAGACATCGAAAATTTAAACTTGTGAGAGGAAAATATTTCTTTTCGAGACAGTTGGGTTTCTGCACGAATATTGTTGGTTTTGCAGATGAGCAGCTGAGTCTGCTCTGACCGTCTTCCAAACCATAAACTAAAAGTCGACTCTGATGGGACTCGAACCCACAACCTTTGAATTACAATCTGAGCAGTGACATAGAAGTCCAACGCGCTATCCATTGCAACACAGAGCCACGCCTGTAATTGTCTTTGAACACACAAATTTATCTTTGACCCATTGCGTTCAGGACACCCATCTCGCATCTGTCTGTCCTGGTTACACTTTCCAGTACCTGTTCCTTATCCACGTGTGCTCTGGCTCTTCAAATGTACGTCTACAGACTGCTGGAATGTTCTCATGACACGTAGCTTTACCACATGCTCAGATAATGATTTCCAGATTCGCAACACTCTACTGGTGAAAGCATTGTCGCAAATTCTCCTCAAAACATCTTGTCTCCTGTATTTCATTTATGCCACTGTATTCCTTCCAAATATAGTCTGATCCCTCTCATACATATATATCCTTTTCATAAAATGTGCACGTTAATCGGTTACTCAAATAGCTGTCTCTGCTTTTCGATAGACATCCCCCAACCTAGCTCGTCTACCTTCACAATGGAAATGGTCCAGCCCTTGCCATTCCTGTCATCTCCTCTGAATATCTCATCCTGCAATCAGAAGCTTCCAGCAATCTGGCGATTGCAACGGACAAGCAAAGTTCCCTGAAGTAAAGCCAAAAGGTCTGAACAAAATCAACAGCTAGTGTCCATATCTCATGAAAAGGAAAGTTAACATTTCGAGTCCAATGATCTGTCTTCGGAACTGATGGGATGGACGGGTGGGTGGAGAATGTGGAAGAGGGCGGACGGGTTCTAAAATGATTGAACTCGATGTTGGGTCCTAACGTTTGCATGGTCTGTCTGTATAAAATGAGTTGAAGGTATTCCAGCTTGAGTTATTCCTTGAAGGAGCACTGCAGCAAACCAGAGACCGGAATAGTGGCCTGGGAACACAGTGTCTCGATTAGAGTGTGGCTGGAATTGTACAGTAGTTCAGGCAGCATCCGAGGAGCAGCAAAATCGACGTTTCGGGCAACAGACCCTCATCAGGAATACAGGCAAAGAACCTGAAGGGTGGGAAAACAGTGTAATGTTGAAGTTACAGGAGACTGGAAGATCGGGATAGTTTTTGTTGATTCTGGACAGAACGCAAGTAATCTCAGTTTTGTCACCGACTCTGTTTTCCTCTCTCCATTTCAGAAATATCACATTCTGAGCAGGAAATGCAGTTGCCTCTATTGAACGAAGTGCAGACAAATCTCTGGAAGATGTGACTGGAAGCTTCCACATGTGATGAGAGACATGAGAAACTAGCAGGAAATGTAGCTTACAACATAGAACGTTACAATGCAGTGCAGGCACTTCGGCCCTCGCTGTTGCAGCGACCTGTAAAAATAATGTGATGTCCATTGTAATGGGAAATTAGCATTTATTTCGAAACCAATAAAAGCACAGGGAAACAAAGAAGTAAGAACCTGACTTTGCAGAGGCAAGTATTGCAGACTGAAAGAAAAAAAAAGTAAAGTTAAACCGAACTAATGGCAGACTTACAGAGCCAGTAAACGACCATATCACCAGACAAGGAATGGGGAAAAAACAACTCTGTATCTGGAAAGGAACTCGAATATTTCAGGTCCCTGACATTGAGGTGTTGATAAGAAGAAGCGAATTCTATTACCAAGGGAAATTGTATTATATGTGGAAGGTGCACCAGTTACCTTTTTTGTGGATACAGGGGCAACATATTCAGTCCTTAAATCTCGGCCGTTGAGAGAGTCGACGCAATGGATGCATCAGGATTCATGACACGGGAGAGATTAACCGCACCCCTATTGTGTGAAACCAGTAATGGTGAAACATTCCAATTCTCATTTCATTTCTCGGAATTCTGTTCTTTAAATCTGATGTTGGTGATCTCATAGTGAGTCTGGGGTCGGATTTGCGCAGTATCCTGACAGGCTTGCAGGTAATACAAAAAGAAGATTTACCAGCGCAGGCTGTAAAATCCGACTCACGACTCCTGATGCATGGCTATGAGTGATGATTACCCAGAGAGCCATAAGTTCAGTGAGCGATTCGCTCGCCCAGGTTGCAAGTAACCATATTAATCCCATTAACCCCGATTTTCTTGCTGGAGATATGACGCACTGCTCAGCACGCATAAACCGTCATGGCCCTTACAAATCATATGAGAAGGATTGTTTTAGGAGAATGTTTTAACCAGGTCAGTTATTATTGTGCGAATTTTATTAGAACGATCACAGATGTGCGGTCAGTGTAAACTTATCCAAAATATCTGTCGGGCAAATAGAACCTATTTTTTAGATGTGGAACGCTCCTATCCTCAAGTACCATTGGCGAACACATCCAGTGACATGTGGCAGGATTTCGGACCATTGGTACTACTGGCACAAAAAAAAAGCTTGTGTCTTCAGGGACGATGTGCATATCTGCTTCAGTCCAGATATAAGGACATATATGGAGAAACTAAATTGGCTAACTCAGGCAGATCGGGCAGTCCCGGTAACCCCCGCCAAGAGGGTAGCCTAGTGTTGAGCTATGGTAGATGTTTCGGATCCAAGATTAAGTAGGGTCCCTACTGAGTGCAGGGCAAAAGGCAAACGTGATGTGGGGTTCATACGAAGCCTTGAATCCAAAAGAATAATCCCGAAGTCTCAGTATCGTTCTTGCAGAACAAAAGACTCGTTAAAACCCGAGGCTGGAAAAGGAATTACTTCAGTCGTTGACTCCCTCCTGAAGGATGAAGTGATAATTCCCTGTGGATAATCACCGGTGAGTGCCCCCATTCTTCCAGTCAAAAAGGCAAGCATTCTAGGTAAATGGAGGTTTATTTTTCGATTAGATTTACAGTCTACAAACAGGCCCTTCGGCCCAACAAGGCCACACCGATTCGCCGAAGTGCACCCCACCCATACCAGTACACTAGGGGGCAATTTAGCATGGCCAATTCACCTGACCCGCACATCTTTGGCATGCAGGAGGAAACCGGAGCCCCCAGAGGTAACCCACGCAGACATGGGGAAAACATGCAAACTCCACACAGTCAGTTGCCTGAGTCGGGAATTGAACCCGGCTCTTAGGCGCTGTGAGGCAGCATGGGTAACCACTGTGCCACCGTGCAGCCCGCAGGTAGTCAATTATGCTGTTGTTCCGCCCGCCCCAAATGTTCCTCATCCTTGTGCAATATTACCCAAATACAACCGGATAGTAAATGGTTCTCTGCTGTGGATTTAGCAAAAGCCGTCTTTAGTGTAGCGTTACAACCAGACAGTCAATTCTGGTTCACCTTTCCATTCAAATGCACATCGTATACATTCAGGTGAATGGTCTCTTTGCAGTATGAACTCGCTTGAATTTCAGCAGATTTCCAGAATCAATTAATTATTTCAAATCACAGCGGACGAATGATCTCTCCTCTGTGTGAACTCACTGGTGCCTCAGCAGACAGAATGACTGAAAGAATCCTTTCCCATTCTTAGAACAGGCGAACGACCTCTCTCCACTGAGTTCGCAGATGTAAAGTGAGATCAAATGACGTCCTGAACCCATTCCCTATGAGAGAGTACTTGAATGGTTTCTTGTCAGAGTAAATACGTTGAATGTACAGCAGTTCGTGACACCTTTTAATGCCCTTTTCATACTCTAGGCCATTAAATGGTTTCTTGTCAGTGTGAACCCACTGACGAGTCAGCAAGTTAGAGAACTGAGCAACTCCCTTTCCACACTGAGAACAGTTGAATTGTTTTCCCCCAGTGTGGTTGCCCTGATGAATCTTCAGGGCAGACAAGCAATTGAATCGTCATCAAATTTCCGCAGTTTCTCTCCAGCGTCCCTCCAATTATGCCTCGATATTTCAGATAGTGAATACTTCCACTCCACTGTGAATTTACCTTTCTGCTTTCATTTTCAAAGGCGGGAAAGTTTCAGGCTACATGGAACAAAGCAACACCTTCAAATTCCGATGTAATGCTTCGTTTCAGTTTCCCAACAGCAAATCCTCATCTTTGATACCACTCAAATAAATCCAGAAATATCTCAGTAAGAGAGGATCCTCAGAACACCACAGCATGTGATTTTCATTCTCCATGGATGTGGTTATTCCAGAACAGGTCAGCATTTATTGTTCATTCCTGATTTGACTGGATAAGGTGATGATGAGCTTCCATCTTGAACCATAGTTTCTGTGTGCTGACGGCAGATCCAAATTATAGGTAAGTGGAATCCACAGTTTTGACCCAGTGATTCTGGAGTAATGGCAATATATTTCCAGATCAGGATGGTAAGTGGCATTTCCTATCTGTTGAGTGCCCTTTTCCTTTTAGATGGATGCAGTTGTGAGTTTGTAATGTACTTTTGATGGAGCCTTGGTGAATATCTGCAGTACATCTAGTGGATGGTGCAGACTGCATGTCTGAGCGTTTGGTTATGGTGGGAATTGATGTTTGTCGATGTTTTATTAGTTATGTGTTGCTGCTCAATTCAGCTGCTCTGTTCTGAACGGTTTTGAGCTTTTCAATATTGTTACAGCTGCAGTAAGGAATCCTCAAGAAGGTTGGGATTTAAATATTTCTTGCTACTCAGATGCTGACTAATCTGTTGTGCTTCTCCTGTACATTGTTTCTTTCACACTGCAATCATCCAGGCGAAAAGGAATCATCCCATCATGTCTCATTCTGTATTGTAAAGTAGTAAACAGTTGGTAGGGAAAGAAGAAAAGAAAGAGAAGAACATTTGGTCAATGAGGTGAACAACGAACTCGCTCTGAGAGTGAACAGCGGTTAATGGAGACTGCCAGTGACAAATCATCGGTGGCGTGTAATCGCAGGCTATGTGTTATTCAGGCTTTAGGAGTCAAGACAATCTCTGACTATGACCTGCTCCTGTGGCCGCAATGATATATGGCTGCTAAAGTTAGCTTCTCAAAGACATTGTGACTTTCACTGCACCAAAATAGGACTTTGGACCCATCTTCCAAATGTCCATCATGAAGCAACGATCCATTCTCATCCCTTTATTTTTCAGAAATTGGTCTGGAGCTTTAACCACTCTGGTACTCCAAGTGATCAGCGAAATATTTTTCTAATTCCACCACCTCCAGCGAAATGCTATTACCAAACATACATCCCCCTCCCCGCCCTTTGTCCGCCTCCCCCACGGAACATTCCCTCCAGGGCATTGTGGTGCACTGCTCCTTCTCTCTCAACACCTCCCCCAAAGTCCATGGAAGCTTTCCCTAAAATTGCGGAATATGTGACACATACATTCATAGAACATGAGAACGAGGAGCAAGGCTTTGCCGCACAGGCCTTAAATAATACTTCGCCATTCATTCAGCTCATGCCTGATCTTTCCATGGACACGCATCCACTTAACCAAACTCTGAAGGTAATCTTTACTTCCTTTATTGTTCAAAACAAAAGCAGCCCGAGCTAAAAAAAATTGATTGATGTCGCATCAACTACATCGTTGGGCAAGCTCTCCATCGAGGAACAACCCTCTGGTTGAAGAAATTCCTTCTCAATTCAGTCCTATATCTCGTTCTAATCCAGAGGCTGTGCCCTCTTGCACTAGTTTCATCTGCAAATGGAAGCATGCTCTCGTTTTCTATCTCACACATGACCTTCATAATCTTATACGTTTCCATAAGATCCGGCCTCATTCTTCTAAATTTTCGGAATAAGCCTATTCCACATACCCTCCTGTCATCAGCGAACACCTACAAATCCGGAATTTCATCTGCCAGAATATTGCCCCTGAACAGCACGTTGTTGAGGCCATTTTTAAAATCTAAGTACTTCAATTCACTGCGTCCCGTTGTACACCATGATCGTAATGCCATCATAGAATTCGAAAAGATTTTGCAGGAATGACCTGCTCTTCATTAACCCAGGCTGCATCTGTCAAATTTCTACGGAGAAGCCCCGCAATTTTTTCTCGATAAAAGACTCAAGAAATTTATGCACTACAGATATTAAACAAACTGGTATATTATGTTGGAGAATGGGTCTGGGTGGGTTGCACTTTAGCGGTCGGTGTGGACTTGTTGGGACGAATGGCCTGCTACGATACTCGAAGTAATCTGATCTAATTCCTCATATTTTGTCTGCCTCACTTTTCAAACAGTGACGCCATATTTGTGTTTTCCAATCTGCTGGGACTGCCCAGAGACCAACGAATTTTGGAAAATTACCGCAAGCACATACCATTGCCTTTAGTACCCTGCGATGCATTCTATCAAGTCCTGGAGACGTAACCATCCTTTGCAATATTAGCTTCAACAATCCAACGCTAGTTCTTTTGTTATAATGTCTGTTCCCAGGTCGTCACCAAACGTCATCTCTTTGTCAATTATTGGCATGTTATTAATATCCTCCACTGTGAAGACCGACGCAAATGCCTGATCAATGTCACTGCTATTTCCGCATATCCCATAAGGAAATGCCCCTTCTTATCCACGAGAGGGTCAACGTTTACTTTTGCCTCTTTTTTCATTTTGTATTTTACTAGAAACTTCTGCTATCAATCTTTATATTCTGTGATATTTTTAATGCCATGTTCTTTCTCACACTTTTCTGCATTAAATTCCATTTGCCAACTCTCAGCCCAGCTCTACTGCATACCTGTGTCACTGTGTTATCTACAATATCTTTCAGCACTGTGTACAACTTTCCCGAACTTAGTGTCGTCCGCAAATTTACTAACCCATCCTTCTCCGCCCCCATCCAGCTCGTTTACAAAAAAATGACAAAAAGCAGTGAACCCAAAACAGATCGTTGCAGTACACCACAAGCAACAGAATTCCAGGATGAAGTTTTCCCATCAAGTAACACCCTCTGTCTTCTTTCAGCTGGCTAATTTCTGATACAAAGCACGACATCCCCCTCATTCCCATGCCTCAGTATTTTGTGAGTCACCTGCCGTGGCGAGATTTATCAAACTGCTAACTGAAACCCAAACGTGCATTACATGAACGGCTTTATCCTCATACATCTGGTTAGTCATCTGGCAAGTTTTGACAAGAGTTGTAGCTCAGTTTTAGCTTCCCAGATGAAGATTTGCTCACTGAGCTGGAAGGCTCATTTCCAGACGTTTCGTTACCCTCCTGGTTAATATATTCATTGTGCCTTCGGATGACGGACTGTTCATGAATTCTGCTTTCTATTTATATGCTTGCGGTTCTTTGGGTTGGTGATGTCATTTCCTGTAGTGATATAATTTCCAGTTCTGTTTTTCAGCGAGTTGTAGATGAAGTCTATCTCGATGTGATTTTGATGGATTTCCAGTTGGAATTCCATGCTTCTCGGAATGATCGCGTGTGTCTCTGTTTCACTTGTGTTCGGATGGATGCGTTGTCCAAGTCAAAGTAGTGTCTCTACTGATTTGTTTGTAAGGATACCAGTGAGAGAGGGTCACGTCGTATTGTGGCTAGTTGATGTTCATGTATCCTGGTGGCTCGTTTTCTGCCTATTTGTCCATATGCAAAAACTGATGTCATTTCCAAAATGCCATGCAAGAACTTGACAAAAATTGCATTCGATAAACATTGCATTCGCCTGAGGCAACACATCCATCCGAGGACAAGCCAAACACCTACATGCAGGAGACTTAATCGAAGCATGGCATTCCATACAGAACTCCATCAACAAACACTTTGAGTTCAACGCCATCGAATACCCCTTGAGAAAAAAAGAACTGGATATGACATCACTATCGGAAATGACATCACCAACCCAAAGAAACCCAAACATATCAAGAGAAAGCAGGAATCATGAACAGTGCATCGCCTGGAGACCCACTGAAATTGTTACCTAGTAGGGTGATGAAACGTCTGGAAATGAACTTTCCAATTCAGTGAGCAAACCGACCTGCAGTTCAACGATCATTTCACAGAGCTCGATAATGTTTGTGAGTGTCGTCCACCCATTCACAAAACCGGCTTGACTTGCCCTCATAAATTTATTCCATTCGAGATGATTACAAATCTTATCTCATGGAACTTTTCCAACACTTTACCCACAACCGAGGGAAGGGTCAATGGTCTATAATTTCCAGGGTTTCCTTTACTCCCTTTTTTGAATGAGAGAGCAATTTTACTATCCTGTAGTGTTCTGGTACTCTAACTTTGGACAATAACAACATTAATATCAAAGTGGAAGAATCATAAATCTGATTCTTAGCTTCCCAGAAAGTCCTAGGATAAATACGATCTGGCCCAGGGGAATTTAGATATGTTCACATTTTCAGAGCTTATGGCGCCCTGTCTTTGGGAACTTCAATCCTATTTCGTCTGGTAGCCAGTTTCTCAGTATTGTCCTAGTCAACATTTTGTTTTCCCAGTGCGAATCCTGACTAAAGACATTGCTTTCACGCTTCCCCCATCGCTTCTGACTCCACGCACTACTTACCACGACTGTCCTTCATTGGCCATATTTTATTCTATTCATTCTTTTAGCCCTCACATATCGATGGAAAGCTTTCGGATTTTCCCTTAATCTATCTGTCAACAAATTCTCTGTCCCCTCCTGGCTCATCTTCACTCTCTTCAGGTTTTTCCTGTTTAACTTGTAACTCTCAATCTCCATTACTGAGCATTCACATCTCATGGGAACACAAGCCTTCTGAACAAGAGATTCAACTTCCTCAGTAATCGTGACTCCTGCGCTTCACAATTTCCTCCCCCTCTGACAGGTACATACTTATCAAAGACACACAGAACCTGCTCCTTGAATAAGCTCCACATTTCTATTCTGCCCATTCCGTGCCGTTTCTTTGCCAACCTCTGAATGCGTAATCTTATCTAATCGCATTGCAATTTTCTTTCCCCCAGCAATAGCGCTTGCACTTCGATGTATACCGATCCCTATGAAAAACTAAAATAAACATAACTGAATTTTGGTAACTATCCCCAAAGTGCTCACCTATTGCCAAATCTAACATCTTGCCGAGTTCATTACCCAGCACTAAATCTAATTTAACCTCTCCCCTTGTTGGCCTGTTCGATTACACATTATTTAAGGAATCTATCGCAGATACACTCAACACTATCCCCATCAAGGCTACCCTGACTTAGCTGCTTCGAACGATCGACATGTTTATTAAATTCCCACATGATAATTGCCATTCGTTTTTTCATTTGTTATTTATGTCTTTGTTTACTGCCCTCCCCAATGTCATCTTAAAATTTGGAGGCGGATAGACACCGACAAACAGTGACATTTTCTTCTTAGAACTTCTAATTTCCTCCCAAATCGATTCAAACTCATTCTCCATAGAAACTAAATCATCTGTTTTCATCGGTCTGAGGTTGTCCTTCAATGTTTGAGTTACACCACCTTCCTTACCATCCTCTCGGTCCTTCCAAATTGTCTCATACCAGTGATTATATACCTCCCAGTCTTGACTATGCTGTCTCCATGTCTCTGCAACGTGTATTAAATCGTATTCATTTGTGATGATTTATGCCGTTATATCTCCAACCTTCCAAAAAGTACGAGCATTCAGGTATAGTACCTTTATGGTCACATTCTTACTCATTGATTAAAAAACATCTATAATAATATCATCCACGGTATCCTTGTTTCTTGCTTCTCCTCCCTTGTCCATTTCTGACCTCCATGCTTAGTATACAAGTGCTCAAATATACCTTCCAGGTGAAGCAATACTTTCCCTGCACTTCGCAACAATCTAGTCTACAGCTCATATTGTGGTCGCCACTACCTTGGGAAACGAAGTGTTTTGCAGAATGCCAAGTTCTATTGCCAAAAGTGTCCCTGAGCTTCCAGTTCACTGCTCCTTTAGCACAGAACCATGTTTCCTAGCGAACGTCTTTATCTCAGTCTTACTGCAGTGTTGCATCATAGCTTAGCGCATGCTGAATAAGCAGTAGATCATTTTCTGCTTGAGGACCCCACTACCCTACAGATCAATCTCAGTCATTTTAGAGGCCTGAAGTTTCCCATGTGTTGGCCCCCGACACACTCACCAGGCCTAGTCACACACTACCTTTGGTTAGTCATAAACAGTCTCTGTGAGCAGTTGTTAATGCTCCAAACAGATCATTATCAATTCCTATGCCCAACTGCTCGTCTCTCTCTTTCGGCTCTATCCCGACATATCGTTTCCTCGTAATTACTGCACCCCCACATATCTTCTGCATATCGACCGAAGTTTTCCTGGAAATCATCAGTGCCAAGGACGGGGTCACTGGACCAAAAATGTAAACTTCGATTTCTCTTTTCAGCATCTTTTCGTCTTGCCCCTGAGGAGGCTGGATACTGTGCTTCTGTAATGACCCCCTGCGCAGAAGACAGAACTGTTTTCATCCTGAAAGTTTCTCTTGTTGATGAATCCCATTACAATGTTTGCCACTGGCATCGACTTCGTAGGTCAATGAAAGTAGAAATCATGTGTTTGGGATTTGTGCCGCCGCTCTGTTCTGGATATGATAAACAACAAGAGAGCAACATCTCCATCATATCAGATGTGAACAGATAGGAATCTGCACAGGAGTTGGAATTAAGTAAATGTTTTTCAGTTGGACAAAATTCAATCCATTTCTCACTGTAATAGCCTGTGGCTATCAAAGCAAATATTTCATAACCACAATTGCTTAATACAGCGTTTGCAAGCTAAAATATCTGAATGATCATCCTCCAGAGTTACAGTACAGTCGTGTCTGCAAATGGAACAACTGACTGAATCACTTTACTTGTTCAGCGAGCAAACAGTCCTCTTGTGGCAAGATATACGGGCAGAATGCAGGAGGAGGGATGGAAAAGTTCTTAAGCAGTTTGACATAGGGACTGAGGAAGTGTTCGCGGTTTTCTGGATTGAAGTGGGCATATTCCAAATTCAGGATGAACTTGTATCTTATGTTCCTCTCTGTGACAAGGGAGGAAATTGCAGGTGTTCTGAGCAATGGTTTACTTTCATCTTTGGGTTTGTAGTGGACTGGACTAACGCAAGATTGGGAGAGATAAATCAGAGAATCACCCAACAGTGAATCTCACATCAATTGAAGGGAACCTTTTGGAGCGAACCTTGAAGGAAAGAGTTAACTGCCACTTCACCAGGCAAGGTTTCATCAGGGAGAGTCATCACGGTTTTGTTACAGAATGTCATACCTAACAGATTGGATTAAATACAATTTATTGGCAAGTGATCAGGTTTTATTTTGAACGAGGTTAGTGAAGTTGATGTTATTTGTGTGGATTCCAACATAGCCTTCAACACGACACCACTCTGAAGACTGGTAAGAGGATACAAGTGAAAAGGGATTGTAGGTTCCCTGGCAGTTGGATACAAACATAATTGGTGGTGGTAAGAGACACAGGATGGTGATAGAAGGCTGTTCCTTGTGACTGGAACTGTTACTCAATGATGTAACACAAGGATGAATGCTGGGTCCCATGTCGTTTGTGAATGTGTGTAAAGAATGTAGAACAAGTTCGGAGGAAATGATAAGCAGAGTTGTCGATGATACGAATATTAGCAAAGTGGTTAATAGTGAGGAAGATCCTTTTAGGAAGTAGGAGCTCAGAAATGGATTTATCAAATGTCACATTCAGAGAGGCGACGTTGAAACTAACCATGAAAAACATGAGGTGATGCACATTGGAAGGAACACATCAACTGATTACTCAATGATTGACAGGACACGAGGAAACCCACAGGAACAGAGAGTCTTTGCATGTTGGTCAACATATCCGTGAAGGCAGCAGAACATAGTGACAATCACAACTTTATCAGTCAAGGCAAAATTTATAAAAGCAGATGAAGTGGTGCCACAAGGAGACAATGTGGTGAAGAAAGCACTTGGCACGCTTTTCGTTATTAGTCAGAAAGTCGATTATCCAAGTTGGAAGATCATGTTGTGGCGATATGGAGCATTGGTGAGATCACATTTAGAATACTGTTTACAATTATGGTCAACTTCTACAGGAAGGATTTTGTGAAAATTGAAACTGTGCACACATGATTTACAAGGGTGTTGCGGGGAGCCGAGGGCTTCAGATAAGCATGGAGATGGTGTCAGCAGGGGCTTTTTCGCTGGAATGCTCCAGCCAGTGTGTCACGTTCTCATCGTTTATGAAATCATGAGGGGCATGGATCGACAACTGGCCTAAATCATTTGCGCAATATGTTGAAGTTCAAAACTAGAGAGCACAGGTTTCAGGTGACAGGCACCGAGACACACTAAACAATGTATAGAGAGTGACAGAATGATGGTTGATGTCCAACAGACATTGGTTAAGCTCAGTCTTTGGTTTAAAAAATAAGCATTTTCTGCGTGAAAGCAGTTTGGAAGATAAGTCGTGAATGGAACATTAGGGGTGATGTACCGATGAATAAGTGACTGGGTAAAATATTGTCCAATGAACTCTGAAATGGAGAATGCCGTATTTATAAGGAACAATCAATAAAAATCTTTTCAATGAACTGTGATATTGCAGGACTCTGAAATACACACCGAAATGGCTGTGCTGGGATATGAGTCACATTGACGTTTCTGCAGGAGCATCAACTGTTTCGGAAGTCAAATTAATATTTTTCATCTGTTCAGCAATAGTGAAGCCAATATCTATTCCACCATTCCTCTCAGAACCTGACAGGGTGAGCATGCATTGCCTGATTGAAACATTCCAGTTGATGAAACTCGTTTTTACTTTGAGAAACAGATGTAGCAGTTATTAAACAGAAGATTTCTCTTTTCCTTCACCAAATTTATATTCAAACATTCAGTTTCACTGAGAGAATGCAGAATTCTACAACAATTTTTCCCCCCAGGTAATCAGTCTCTGCAGTTTTCTTTTCTTTAGGAATCTGAATGACCTGATATTTATGGGGAAAAGAATGTTGCAGTTTTTTCTCGCATGCGGCAGAAGAACCAACTGAGTGGTGACAGGTGCATCTTAATTTTCTAAAGCAGTTGAGTGGTGGTGGGGTCGAGTTAAAAGCGTGGATCTTGAAATGTACCCCTGGTAAGGTAGCATCCATGGAGTAGGAAAATCGATTTTCGAGCATAAGTTCTTCGCTAGGTATGTTCGAAACGTTCACATTCCTGGTCCTCAGATGTTGCCTAACCACTGTGCTTTCTCGCGCTATCCTTCCTGACTACAAGAGGTGAGGCTATACTGGATTAGGTTCTAGGTAATGAAACAGGCCAGGTGTTAGACTTGGAGGTAGGTGAGCACTTCATGGACAGTGACCACAACTCGGTGACTTTTACTTTAGTGATGGAGAGGGATAAGTGTGCACTGCAGGGCAAGAGTTATAGCTGGGGGCAGGGAAATTATGATGCGGTGAGGCATGACTTAGGATGTGTGGATTGGAAAAACAGGCTTCAAGAGAAGAATACTAATGATCTGTGGAGATTGTTCAAGGAACAGCTACTGAGTGTCCTTGATAAGTATGTACCAGTCAGGCATGGAGTTAAGGGTCTTGTGAGGGAGCCGTGGTTTAATAAGGAATTGGAATCCCTTGTGAAAGGGAAGAAGGCGGCATATGTAAAGATGAGGCGTGAAGGTTCAGTTGGGGCGATTGAGAGTTATAAGGTAGCCAGGAAGGATCTAAAGAGAGAGCTAAGAGCAGCGAGAAGGGGACATGAAAAGTCCTTAGCTGGTAGGATTAGGGAAAATCCAAAGGCTTTCTATAGGTATGTCAGGAATAAAAGGATGACTAGGATAGGTATTGGTCCAGTCAAGGATAGTAGTGGGAAGTTGTGCGTGGAGGCGGAGGAGATTGGAGAGACACTAAATCAATACTTTTCGTCAGTATTCACTCAGGAACAGGACACTGTTGCTGGTGTGAATATTGAGTCACAAGTGATTAGAATGGATGGCATTGAAGTATGTAGGGAAGAAGTTTTGGGATTACTGGAAAGGATGAAAATAGATAAGTCTCCTGGGCCTGATGGCATTTATCCTAGGATCCTCTGGCAAGCTAGGGAGGAGATAGCAGAGCCATAGGCCTGGATTTTTATGTTGTCATTGTCAACGGGAATAGTACCAGAAGACTGGAGGATGGCGAATGTGGTCCCCTTGTTCAAGAAGGGGAGTAGGGATAGCCCGAGTAACTATAGACCAGTGAGTCTGACTTCTGTGGTGAGCAAAGTCTTAGAAGAGAATTGTAAGGGATAAGATTTATGAACATCTGGATAGGAATAACGTGATCAAGGATAGTCAGCATGGTTTTGTGAAGGGCAGGTCGTGCCTCACAAACCTTATTGAGTTCTTTGAGCAGGTGACTAAGGAGGTGGACGAGGGTAAAGCAGTAGATGTTGTGTATATGGATTTTAGTAAGGCGTTCGATAAGGTACCCCATGGTAGGCTAATGCAAAAACTACGGAGGTATGGCATTGAGAGTGCATTAGAGGTTTGGATTAGGAATTGGCTGGCTGGAAGGAGACAGAGAGTAGTAGTTGATGGTATAGGTTCATCTTGGAGTGCAGTTACTAGCGGTGTACCACAAGGATCTGTTTTGGGACCATTGCTTTTTGTTATCTTTATAAATGATCTAGAGGAGGGGCTTGAAAGCTGGGTGAGTAAGTTTGCGGATGACACAAAAGTCGGTGGAGTTGTGGATAGTGAGGAAGGATGTGGCAGGTTACAGCGGGATATAGACAAGTTGCAGAGCTGGGCAGAAAGGTGGCAAATGGAATTCAATGTAGCTAAGTGTGAAGTCATTCACTTTGGTAGGAGTAACAAGAAGATGGATTACTGGGCTAATGGTAGGCTACTTGGTAGTGTGGATGAGCAGAGGGATCTTGGTGTCCATGTACACAGATCTCTGAAAGTTGCCACCCAGGTAAAGAGTGCTGTCAGGAAGGCATATGGTGTACTGGGCTTTATTGGCAGAGGAATTGAGTTCCGGAGTCCTGAGGTCATGTTGCAGTTGTGTAAGACTCTGGTGCGGCCTCATCTGGAGTATTGTGTGCAATTTTGGTCGCCATACTATAGGAAGGATGTGGAGGCATTGGAACGAGTGCAGAGGAGGTTTACCAGGATGTTGCCTGGCATGGTAGGAAAATCGTATGAGGAAAGACTGAGGCACTTGGGGCTGTTCTCATTGGAGAAAAGAAGGTTTAGGGGAGATATGATAGAGGTGTACAAGATGATTAGGGGTTTAGATAGGGTAGACACTGAGAACCTTTTACCGCTAATGAAGTCAGCTGTTACAAGGGGACACAGCTTTAAATTAAGGGGTGGAAGGTGTAGGACAGATGTTAGGGGTAGATTCTTTACACAGCGGGTTGTGAGTTCATGGAATTCCCTGCCAGTAGCAGTGGTGAACTCTCCCTCTTTATGGGCATTTAAGCGGGCATTGGATAGGCATTTGGAAGTTATTGGGCTAGTGTAGGTTAGGTAGGATTCGGTCGGCACAACATTGAGGGCCGAAGAGCCTGTACTGCGCTGTATTTTTCTATGTTCTATGTTCTATGACTACAATCTCTCTCATCTGCAATCCTCACCTTCTACTTAAATGGGGGTAGTGCCAGATACTGTTCCTGAGATGTAACAACATGTTCGTAATGATAGTTTGGATATGCAGTTGGAAGCTCATCACTGATGTAAATCGTTCTCTACCTCCCAATCTGCCAAGCACATGCAGGTCCTGCACCTCCTTCATTGGCATTCTCTAAACACCTGACGCCTGAAAGAAGAAGGCCTCATCTTCCGCTTGGGAGCTTGATGCCACATGGGATTAGCAGTTTCCTCAATCACCCTTCGCTCACATTATTCTAGTTTCATGACTCCAACTCAGCATTGCCCTTATGTCCTGCAAGTCACCTTTCCAACCTACCCGCTCCACCTCCTGTTAGAATTCGTATCTTATTTTCCACCTTTATCTGCTCATCACTTTCTCAGCTATCACGCCCCCAAATTCCCAAACCACCCATTTATCTCTCAGTCCCCACGGCCACAAACCTCATTCGTGATGAGGCGTTTATGTCCGAAACTGAAATTCTCCCGCTCCTCGCATGCTGTCTGAGCAACTGTGTTTTCCATCGCCACACTATCGACTCTGAGTTCTGGCATCTGCAGTTCTCACTTTCTCCACGGCGCAGTATTGTGTAAAAGTCACATTATTGAAAAAGTGCAGTTTCTGTGCATTTCTAAGTTGTTAATTTCATTTGCTCAGTCGGTTCTAGATGGAGTATTGAGTGTCTTTCTGCAATTATCATTATGGCAGGGATGTGACAGCACTGGAAACTGTGCAGACCAAATTTACCAGGACATTGTCT
This sequence comes from Hemiscyllium ocellatum, assembly GCF_020745735.1. Lineage (NCBI taxonomy): Eukaryota > Metazoa > Chordata > Chondrichthyes > Orectolobiformes > Hemiscylliidae > Hemiscyllium > Hemiscyllium ocellatum. The sequence goes on from NW_026869338.1 coordinate 782,999, forward strand.
GTTCGTAGAATTTCAGTTATGAAGATTATTTGGACAGACTGCGCTGTCACAAAGATGCTCTCTTTAAAAAAAAACAACGAGCTGTACTTTTCCTCAAGGATTATGTGTCTTGACTTTTTTTTTATCAAAGGCATTGTAAATCAGTTCAGGCTCCGAATCAGATGAAGTGTTATAGTGATGTAATTCTTCGCTGTGAGGCCTTTTTTTTCTCCATTAACAGCTGAGGCTTGAGGCCAAAGACTCTATGTTTTAGAAATGAACTGTTTTATGGTAAAAGAGTGGTCATTCTGGAATGTTGAATTCCGGTTTTTAGATCCTTCAGTAGTGGTGCACTAATTCATAACTTCTCTCCTTCTGCCGTTCTAATTATTAACCCTTAGCTTCTGTTTCATTTTCACTGTGTTTAAGGTGCTTTTTTTCGGAATGTTGTGTACTTTCAGAACGACATAATTCAGTCTATTTTGGAAGGACTAATTTCTGTGGGTATTCTATATTTTTTTTTATTTTTCTATCCGTGATTTTGTGAATTTTTATAATTAGCTAATTGGGTAATTATCACTGTACACTTAACGAAAAAGAATATAATGTTACGATCTGGGTTGTGTGCTTAATAACTTTTTGAATGATTTAGCCAAGCTCATAACAAATTGGAAGATAGTTGATGGATTAAAAGAGCAACTGATATGTGCCTGCGTCTTCATTTCGGGTGTTGATTTGGATTGTCGTGGACAGTTCTTGGGAAAGCATGTTTCATTTAGGTACAAAGGGTTGTTTGACTACGGACGATGAAAAGTTGGCATTTTTACAAAAAACTGATTCAGGCCACGCTTCTGGAATAAGCAAAAATGCTGGGTTTGTATTTGCCTCTTTCTGTGAGAAAAGGAGAGCAGTAGCTCAGCATTTCACCCAGCTGGAAAATTCAAGAGAATTTGCAGAGATGTTTAAATGTTAATTGAATATGAAGCAGCTTGAGTTAGACGCGAGAGATAAGGAAAAGAGACCAGATTTCAAACGGTTTCAGGTACGATTCGAAGAAGAGAGAGCAGAAGAGCAGAGAGAAAGGGAGACAGAGATTGAACTTCAGAAATTGGCAATTACTAAAGGAATTCACATTAAAACGCTGGAGATAAATGCTGAAGATAAGATTACACTGGAAGAGCATATTGTTAAAACGACAAAGAGAGCAGCTGAAATGGCTGATTGTAATGAACTGATCCATAAAACAAGGATGGGCTTCCAGAATCATTTTAAGCCTGAGGGATAGAAATTGGGCAAAGAGAAATCCTCACGTGGAAAGGGAAAGTTAAATCTCTGTGAAGGTCACGAGGATAACGTATCACAGGATATATAGGAAAACCTTGAAGGGAACAAGATCTGAGGTTTTCATTGCAATAAAGTAGGCCACATGAAATCAGTATTGGAGAACTATGGAAAGCACTGTAAAATCAAATGCAGGAAAACAAAACAAGCCTGGATGTTTTGTTGGCATGGTAATAGAAAGCACAGTGGAGGCTGGAAAGCTTCATCAGAGTGCACAAACCGATCAGAGGTTGGTAAGGGGGAAGTGCCATGTCTGCTTGAAAAATATACCTGCAAAGTTAAAGGTTATTTACCTTGGCGAGGAGTAGCAAATAGACAGGTAACAGCATTTAGGGACACAGGATCGTCTCAGTCTGTGATGCAGAAGGATGGGGAAATATGTACTCCTGAAGAACTATGTGTACAGGAATTCATGGTGGGACGAAACATTGCTCAGTGATGTACAGTGAAGCTAGAGTGGGCAGAAAAGAGTGGGGAGTTTGTGGTGGGAGTTCTGGACAAACTCTCAGCTCCAAGAATACAATTTGTGCTTGCAAATGATATAGCTCAATCACCGGTAAGCCTGCTCCATACTCCAGTTGAAAAGCCAGTCGAGCTGCAGGCAAGAGTAGCAATGCAGGACGTTGATAAAGGAATTTTCCCAGATTGTGTCTTTACGCGATCACAGAGTCACAATCGAAAGCAGGAGAAATCAAAAGGCACGGATGAGGAAGCTGAAAAATGATTGCATCCATTTATGTTAATTAGTACTCATTCCCGTCTTTTATTGAATGTAGGGAATCTACACAATGCATCAAGATTACAATGTTTTTAATATCAAGTAAGTGGGGCACAGCAGGGGACAAACGTTAAAAATGCTAGTATATTCAGCTCAGCTATGCTACCGAGTTACAGCAGAAAGATGAAAAATTAAATCACTTGGATCAGAAGACATATATTCGGAAGGAGAGTGAATGCATCCCTGTGTGATATTACTTAGCAAATGATATGTTAAGGAGGAAATGGAGACCAACATATATTCAAGCATGTGAGAAATGGGCAGAATGTTTTTTTTTCCAGTAGGGTACAGAAAAGTGGTGCTGCGAGTGCCACATGTGCCAAAAAATTGGATGTCAATGAGGCGTGAGGAAAATGGAGGCTAAAATACAAAGACATTTTTACTGGCCTGGATTGCAGATGAATGTAATTGAATTTTGCCTGACGTGTCATACATTTCAAACCATGGGAAAAAATAAAGCCTGCACCTTTAATACCTGCTGCAGCGTTCAAGGAATATGTCTTAATTGTCTTGATGCATTCTGTAGGTTCCCTACATCCAATAAAAGATGGGAATAAGTATTAATTAACATAAATGACTGTATTGACGAGATTTCCAAATGCTGTTCAATTCTGCAAGATGACAGCTAAAAGGATTGAGGAAAAATTACGATTTAAAAAAAAACTAAATAAAGACTACTATCAGAGATACAATTAGATCAAGGGTCAAACTTCACATCCAACTTTCCAGGGAGTATATAGATAGCTTCGGAATAAAACGAATCAAATGCACTGTGTACCATTCAGAATCACATGGTGCACTGGAAAGGCGACGTCAATTATGAAAGACTATGTTGAGGTTTTATGGTTCGGAGTAGCCAGATTATTTCCATAAGGGAGTTCCATCAGTGCTGTTTGCGATCTGAGATATATCGAAAGAATCCACAAAACTAAGATCATCTGAGACCAATTTGGGGCACAAAGAAAGAGGACCATTAAAATTTAATAAGGAAATATTAATAAGTCAGGTTACAGAGACCAAGCATTTGTACGATTTGTCAAATTTTAGAATTGGACTAAATAATGTTGGAGAGTTGTCGAGACAGCACATAAAATTATCGCAGCAAATGGTGAAGCAGGAAGTGTATGAGAAACAAAAAAATCAGAATTTTGCCACTGGGAACAATGTATTTATTTAAATTTCATTAACTGGTGAAACTATAAAGCAAGGTTTCGAAGACCTTATCAAATTAAGAAGAAATCGAGTAAGGTTAGCTACTTGATAGGAACTCCTGGCATGAAGGAATCTCACAGAACGTGTGATGGGAATATGCGCTAATGGTATTTTGGCAGAGAATGAACGCAATGGCAGAATGTGTTATTGAATACAACACACTGGGAAGAACCAATTTCAGCGAATTCTGCATTGGACGTTCCTGCTATAAAATTGGACAATGCAAAAGTTGTCCAATATTGGTAAAGTTATTCAGTTCTCTTCCAGAAGAAAATCGTAAGAGTTATTACTCTTGCATGCTGAAAGAAACTGGGAATTAATAACCTATTTGTAGATGATGTAAATATAGGACTTGCTGTTCTGATTTTGTAACATCCTTGCAGGCATAACCCTATAAAGTTGGTGCAAGTTTATACGGAGATGTCACGTATGTTCCAAGATGGCATAACCAAAGTGAGTTTCAATGAATGGAGTTCACCCATCATCATGGTGCCAAAGTCAGGTAAGACCCAAAAGTTATGTGTGGACTATCACAAAGTCAATGGTGTTAGAAAGACTGGTGCATCTACGCATCTGCAGTTGGAGGACTATGTGGAAGAGATTGGAAGAGCAACTTACATTTCCAAGTTGGACTTCCTCAAAGGTTACTGTCGGAAAGATCAAAGGCAATTGTGTAACGCCAACTGGTCTGCAGAAATTTAAAGTAATGCCTTTCGTGCAAAAAAAAATCACTGGTATTTCAGAGGTGAACGGACAAGGTAATTGCTGGATACACAACAGTTTGGTGTGTGGTGTGCCTGGGACATTCAGTCTCATGGATTGAATATTTACAGAATTTCTCGGGCTTGTTTGATCGAATACGGGAGTCAAACTGATTTGTAAACCTAACTGAAAGTATATCTGCCAAAGCCAAAGTCACCTTCCTGGGCTATGTCGTTGAACACGGACAAATAGCCCCACGGGATGTGAAAACGAAATTTACGGGGAATTTTTATACATTGTTGACGAAAAGAGCAGTACGACGGTTTACCGGATTGAGTGACTTTTTCTGAAAGTTTGTGCTGACTGTTAGAAGTGGGACTGCTCAACTCACCGAATTGCTCAAAACAGGCAAGAAATTTCAGCGAACACAAGAATTTCAAAATTTATTTGACAGCCTAAACATTTTGTTAACCATTGCCAAAGTATCAGCCACACCTAATTACACGAAGGTTTTCAGTGTGCCAGTGATGTGAATGTCTCTCATCTTCTGCACCTCTAATATCGACCTGTAAATCAGTTTCATTTGTATTCTGTGTTTATGGGGTTTAATTATCAGGACTGTTGTTTATTGTTTTGAAAAGCATATGTAAGTCTACTTTAGATAGCTAAGATCTGTGGGTATTTTATATTCTGTTTATTGTGTTTCATTCCTTAGTTTTGTGAATAATTTTCTCTCTGTTTTAAAAACTGGAAGTCAACCTAGCTAAAGTATTCTAAGTAAATCATACTACACACTCACCAAAACAAACAGCGACGTTACACTCTGAATTTCCTGCATAAGAATGTTTTGAGTGGTCTGGCCTCGGCAAAACGGGAGTTATTTTTCTCAGAGCAGAGCTGATTGTGAGGAGACATGATTGACGTGTACAAAATAATGAGGAGCATGGAATTACAGATTGAAGGAAACAGTTGCTCTTGATCGATCACCAGCGTTTGTAGAGTTCAGACAAGATGCAGAAAGCTTTGAATAGATTTGTCGGAAAACTTTATCAGTCTGCAGGTGGTAGACTCTGGAACTCACTCTCTATAAAGATTAGTTGGACATTGAACTCTTCATTCTTCTCTGAATCCATGGGCCAAGGAGTTTCAAAAAAATGCTCAAAGCCGAGCGTTCCCGCGAGCAACAATGATGCGATCGGTGGCTTTGCGAAATGGAAAGGTGCCCATGACCAAGGTGTCCGACTATTCGTCTTCCTCCTGTGATGACTCTGGAATATTGACCCTGAGGTTGTCATGGACAATTAATGAAGGCATTCTTATTCCTGCAGATTAAAAACTCACATCTTATTTCAGCTGAAGGGAAATCAGTTTTCAAATGCGTAATAAATGCCTGCATTTCCCTCGAGCCAGGTAGGACTCGAACCTACAGTCTCCTGATCCGTAGTCAGGCGCGTTATCCATTGCGCCACTGGCCCGACGCGTAGACAGCTGACTAAGAGCCGCGATGTTAGCACGGACATGATTAATAGCAGTGATGTGCACGAATTGACCAAGTAAAAAAGATAATCACTGTCACTGCTTCAGTCCAATCTTCACCACCTTTCAAAGCAGGTTTTTGTTCCAAAAAAAGGACACAGATGTTCATTATTTTCGTATCTGAAATATTTACAGCAAGGTAAGGGACGGAGGTGTTCATGGGGTACACTTTACCATCAGTCCCAGTCACTAATACACAGCCAAACGTCTCCCAACAACACCACATCCTCCTGGAAAACAACAATGATTTCAAACAATATCACTTATTTTCATCTCTGTTCACACTAAAGATAGATAAACCAACAGTGACCTGATAAATTAAAACAAGATAAAACTGAACCAGGAATAGGGGCGGCTGACTGGGGTCTGTTTCTGGGAAGGAGACTCAGGCTGTCTTTGGCTTAATTGGCGAGCCCAGAGCCACTGTGTTTGGGTCCAGAGTCATATAATGACCAAACATGAAACCTCTAACTGGGCTCTAGCACCTGGTGCTTCCCTCCCCTTTCGCCCTCACTCACCAACTATCGATTGAAGACGACAACATTTCGTTCCAATGATCATTCGCCACATGCATGCTCTCCAATCATGTTAACCCTGTGCATGCTGCAGGACCCATCTGAACTGATGATGTATAATGCCCAACAGCGTAGAAGAGGCAGTTCTACATGACCAAGCTGTAGGCATTGGTGCTCCAACCAATCAGAGAAACTCATGGGCGCGCTGGGGGCTCTGATCAATCATAGAATTCTGTTGGGCTCAACTAATCTATCCAGAACTTTCACACCCCAACGCTCAGTCAAAGTTCGCTTGGAAAATTCTTCCAGTTCAAAACACAATTGTTAATGATGACTCTGTTCCCTTTCCCGCAGGTGAAAGTGAGGACTGCAGATGCTGGAGATCAGAGTCAGCATGAGAGTGGTGCTCAAAAAGTACAGAAGGTCACGCAGCATCCGAGGAGCGCGAAAATCAAAGTTTCAGGCAGGCACACTTCATCAGTAACATTTCACGCAGCCAATTTATGATCAATATTGCTATTATCCCTTATATTCCTTCATCCCCAGATTTCAGGCACAGTGGTCTCACAGAACTTTTGTCTTTTGATTTGCCAATCTATATTTATCTGATCGTTTTGGATTAGCTTTATGAATGAGCTGAAAATGTGTTGCTGGTTAAAGCACAGCAGGTTAGGCAGCATCCAAGGAAAAGGAAATTCGACGTTTCGGGCATAAGCCCTTCATCAGGAATGAGGAGAGTGTGCCAAGCAGGCTAAGATAAAAGGTAGGGAGGAGGGACTTGGGGGAGGGGCGATGGAGATGTGATAGGTGGAAGGAGGTCAAGGTGAGGGTGATAGGCCGGAGTGGGGTGGGGGCGGAGAGTTAAGGAAGAAGATTGCAGGTTAGGAGGGCGGTGCTGAATTGAGGGAACCGACTGAGACACGGTAGGGGGAGGGGAAATGAGGAAACTGGAGAAATCTGACTTCATTCCTTGTGGTTGGAGGGTTCCTAGGCAGAAGATGAGGCGCTCCTCCTCCAGCCGTCGTGTTGTTATGTTCTGTCGGTGGAGGAGTCCAAGGACCTGCTTGTCCTCGGTGGAGTGGGAGGGAGAGTTATCTTCAGACCTCATCAAAACAAAATCAGCAGACAGTTCACCACAATTTTCTATGAACAATTCTATTTTCGCTTTACTGAATGAAACACGCATTTTTCACATGGCACCTCAGTTTGTCTGGTATGACCGTTTGTAACGTCTTTCACGCAGCTTTAAACGGCAATCCTGTCAGTATTGAATTAATTGACAAACCGTTTCTCATGGCAAACTGACAGCGTGCATACCTTTTCAAGATGAGGGAACATATCTGAATGAATTGTGACTTGGACATTAGTTATCGTGAATACAAAGTAAATACAATCAGATTGTAATGGTGTTGAGCTCTACCACTCTTTCAGAAGCTTCGAGACAAGGTGAATACTTCCAGCGTTTTCTGTTTTTTTAAAAAAATATGTATCAGTTTGCCAGTTTTTTGCTTCTGCACATGTTCTTGGGATGAAAGGTATGAAAAGTTGTGGGTCGAAAGCAGGAGCAGTCGCCTCCTTCCGTCATGCAACTCCCAGCTCTTCCTCTGCTTTTGTAGTTTTGTGAAAGCACTAACTGGCTTTAATATTGGATTTTAATGATAATCTAAGTGTTTACATGTTATTCTTGCTGCCAAAATATGTAATAAAACAATACATCAATTTTGATCAATTTCACGATTTATGTTTGCATGTCCAGGTCATAATTCTACTTTTAAGGAGAAGGCAGCATTACATATTGGTAACAATAAATGCTAACGATTTGCAGGCCATGGCTGTCAGAGCACGTAATCCGAATTACAAGACTTCCATGGACGGTCTCTGTTTCTTTCATCCTGGAAACTGTCTGATTCGGCATTACACTCTCCCATCCTTCTGCACGTGATGCCTTCCGTTCTGTCTTGATTTTGTTACGACTGTTTTCTAATACAGGGACTATCCAATCATCTATTATGTTGCTGTTTCAAAGAATGAGAATCCTTCTCTCAGAGCACACTGCCTCCGTAGCTCAATGCTTAGATCGGGGAGGAACATGGACAAATGAAAGGCTGAATGCTTCATTTCATTGCTGTAACCAGACTCTGGTGTTGAAATCTGAAATGAGACAAAATAAGCCAATTGAGAGCAATACTACTTTCTGTCCGATATCTCCTGAGGCCACAGTCACCTCTCCAGAACGTGTCTGTGCGTTTACCTCTGGAAGTGAAATGGGGTTCAGATCACCGAGGGAGTGTAAACAAAGATTATCCATCTTAAACTGAAGTCGCATACATTGTAAAACGTGACTGGATAATAGCATTGCGACTAGTGCTTGAAACATTTAGGAACACAAGGGGACATACCAAGAGCTGAAAACTTGGATGACGGGCCTCTTTCCGTTCTGTAAACAGTCGATGACTTGCTCAAACGTATGACCTGATAAATCAAACGCCATATGCATTGCCATTAAGAAGCAGTCTAACAGCTCGGGAGGCAGCACTTGTGGTGTATTGGTTAAGACTGGGTGTTTTCCACATCGCGGCCAGAGTTGGGTGCCTGATCAGGGAATCAGGTTTTATTGTTCCTGACTGATAATAGCGAGAGTGGAGCAGCTCTGATGGGAATGCTTTCAATGTCTCAAAGCAGTTAATGCCTCGAGAACATCAGAGTTCATGTCTCTGTTCCTGCAAGAAGGGGAAGGTACCTTGACAGTTTCTGCTCAGTCGGTCAGTCCACCCTTCATTCCCCTCTCACATAGTTTCTAAAGATTCCCAGAGTTGAAACGGTGCTCTGTTTAATTGTTTCCTTTGCACTCCCACTGGTTGCACGTATTGAGTTGTTGGAAATTTGTGATTTGCTCAAGAGCAGCGTGCGAGACGATTCTATCTTCCCCTCCTCTGACAGTACTGTGAGGTTGACTCTGATGTTCTCAGTTGCATTCATCGATTGGAGACATTAACCGGTAGATTAAAAGTGCCACAAATAATTCCAAACAGAATGAAATTCTTTCAAGTATTCTGCCTGCAAAGTACTCAGAAACTGCTCATTTTTGAGAGGTATTTAGGAAAACCATGTTTAAGAAGATAAACAACTTGCTTTGCAAGATGGTTCTAATGAAGATCTCAATTCTTTCGAACCATTCGGTGGAATTGTGTTGATCATTTTAGTACTTTGTATTACCACACCGACCCCTCGTTTAAAAAACGAATCTGTTAAACAAAGAATTGCGGTATAATCGACAATACTTATAAGTGGACAATAGATTGAAGGTGGGCATTCATATCAATAGTTCAGACATCCCAGCATTTCAAAGATTCTTCCTCCAGCAGATCAGGAATTCAAAGCACATTTCGGATTCGGGGCAATGAGTTTGTAAGTGTAATAAAGAGCGGCAGTGTTTTTGAGACAGTGAATAGTCGAATGAACAACCTCCAGATTTGCAAATAAGCAAATCATTAAGCCACTGATTCAAGTGCGATTGCTGCATTTCTGTGATGATAGCAGGACCAGGATAATCAATTGTTACCGTTCACTGGGTGAACAACTAGTAAATTTAATCAAATTCATCACTTCACTCCAACTGATCCCACATTGTGAAGCGGTCAATTTCGCATAGGAAACACACTTGATCTCATGAAGCTTTCATTCACCCTGTGCAGCCATTCAATGAGATTACCACTGATCTGATAAATTTAACTCTAGTTTCATGCTTTTACTCGATAGTTCGAGGTAAACTTGTGCTGAAAAAGAAGTTGTGTATTCTCATTAATTTGGGAGTTTCGCGGCCGTACCACTCAGTTTCTCTGAATGGTAACTGAGAATATGTGATAGTTGTCAGCAGTGGTTACTTCCACATGTGAGGTAACTGGTGAAGTAAATGATGTTAAACTTCCTTATTACTGAAGCATGCATTTCAACAATATCCTAGGCTATCTATCGCTCTTTGATATTCCCGATAAATAAATAAGGAGGGGGATTATTAAGTCTGGGGTAATATAAAGGAAGACTGTAACATTTTCCTTCGATATATAAAGTACAAAAGAGAGGCAAAAGTGAACATTGGATTGCTGGAAAATGATACTGGGGAGATAGTAGTGGGGAACGAGAAAATGACCAACGAGCTGAATAATTACTTGGCTTAGCCTTGGCGGTGGAAGACACGAGTAATACCTTAAACATTCAAGAGATTGAGGGGCAAGATCTGAGTATGTTGGCCACCACAATGGAGAACATGCAAAAAAAATTGAATGGTCTGAAGGTGGTTAAATAACGTTGATCAGATGGACTACATCGCATTGTTATGAAGGAGATAGCGGAAGAAAGAATGGAGGCGATCGTGGTGATCTTTCAGGAATCACTAGAGTAATGAACAATCTCAGAACATTGGAAACCCACTAACGTGACATCCCTCTTTAACGAGGGAATAAGGATAAAGACAAAAGGTCCACAATGAATAGCTATACTCGGTCGTGGGTAAGATCCTGGAATCCATTGTGAAGGACAAGATTTCTGAATACTTGGAACTGTTTGGAAAAATAGTACAAAGTCACTATGGTTTCATCAAGGGAAGGTCATGCTTGAAAAATCTGTTGGAATTCTTTGAAGTGAAATTGAGCAGGCTTTACCAAGCACTGCCAATGGATATTGTCCACCTGGACTTCAAGAAGGCCTTTGACAATCTGTCACACAGGAGATGACTGAGTACGATAAGAACCTCTGGTGTTAGAGGCAAGGTAATGGCATTGGTAGAAGCTTGGCTGTCTGGCAGAAAGAAGAAAGTGAGGACTGCAGATGCTGGAGATCAGAGCTGAAAACTGTGTTGCTGGGAAAGCGCAGCCGGTCAGGCAGCATCAAAGGGGCAGGAGAATCGACACACCCTCATTCCCGAAGAAGGGCTTTACCCGAAACATCGATTCTCTTGCTCCTTTCATGCTGCTTGAACGGTCTGGCAGAAAGCAGAGAGTGGGGATGAATTGATCCTTATCAGGATGGCAGCCGGTGACAAGTTGTGTTCCACAAGGCTCTTGTTGGCATCGTAGCTTTTTACTCGTTACATTAACTATCTAGATGAGTGAATTGAGGGCCCTCTGACTAAATTTGCAGGCGATAAAAAGATAGAAAAATGGACAGGTCGTATTGAGAAGGTGGAGAGTCTGAAGAAGGATTTCGACATGTAAAGAGATTGGCAGATGCCTTCCAATGTGGGAAAGTGTGAAGTCATGAACTTTGGCACGAAGAATAGAGGCATGGTCTATTTTTAGAATGGTGAGAAAAAATTCAGAAATCAAGAAGGACTTGAGAGTTCTGGTGCAGGGTTCTCTCAAGGTAAGCTTGCAGGTTGAGGCAGTGGTTAGGGGTGCAATTGCATTTATTATTGATGGCATTTATTACGAGAGGAATTGAATATAAACAGGTTGTATACTTCTCTGGTCAGGCCACATTTGGAGCATTGTGCATAATGTTGAGCGCCATATATCAGGAACGATGTACTGGCCCTGGAGCGTGTTCACAAGATCTTCACGACAATGCTCATAGGGATGAAAAGCTTATCGTATGAGGCATGTTTGAGGGCTCTGGGTCTATTCTCGATAAAGTTTAGATGAATGAGAGGGATTGAAATGGAATCATGCAAAATACTGAATGACCTGGACAGAATGGATGTTGGTAAGATGTTTCCATTGTACGAGCACCCGAGGGCACAGCCTTAGATGGAAGGGAACACCTTTTAGAACAGGGATGAGGAGAAATGTCTTTAACCAGAGATTGGAGAATCTTGTAAATTTATTGCCACAGAAGGTTGTGGGGGCCAGATCATTGAGTATATCTGAGACGAAGTTAGATAAGCTTTTGATTATCCCGGGGATCAAGGGTTACAAGGAGTAGGTCAGGGAATGGGTTAGCGAAAACTGTCAGCGATGATTGAATGGTGGTGCAGACTCGATGGGCTAACTGGCCTAATTTCTGCTCCGATGTCTGATTGTCTTATGGTGCAAACCTCAAGGAGGCACCTTGTATCTATGAGAATATGGATTCAAGTTCTTCATGAAGGTCAGTAGCTGGACGGAATAGTTAACTGTTTTAGAATGAAAGCATTGTGGCTGCTGTCGCGATGGTGGACAATATGACATTCAGTGCAGGATCACACACCAAGTGCACTGTATTAATGTGGGAGAGTTTTTTTCAAAACCTGGAACTCTCTGTCTCTGTCAATCACCGTGAGGAGTGGGGGTTGGGGTAGGAGGGTGTAACGTCCTCCCAGGCACTTAAACTATCCTCAAGCATGCATCCTGAGTGAAAGAATAGTCATGGAATTGATCACATTCTCATTGTCTGTTTAGAATATAATGAGTGATTGCCAATCCCACCCAGTGTTCAATGCAATTACCTCACATTCTCTCACGGCGCTACAGATCAACCTTCACTCACTCCTCTTGGTGCCATCATCCCAGGCATTAATCTGATGGAACCCTGTTCACTCTGCCTGTGATACGGAGATCACTCCTTATAAAGGAGAGAAAATCTATCCACAATGCCCCAAATACTGCCTCAACAACACTCTCAGGTTTGATCGCAAGAATTCCGTTCCCTCACTTAGCTGGCTCCGTTTCTTTTGTGTGAAATAGGAAACTATTCATTTACGATGCACTGTCACTCATTTGGAATTTCAAACATCTTTACATCTGTAGGTAAACATTAATACAGCTTGCACCGGAGGTGCCAATTCAGAAGGTCATCACTCTAGGGGAGGGAATCAATCACAACTGACGCTCCTAAAACAGTGAATGGCCACCTACCTGAATGGAAATGAACTGCTGGAATATGGGATACAGGCAGAGGAAGGGAGTGATCTTTCTTTTGATTTGCCATCACGGGATGTGTGCAGACCTGGTCAGGGCAGCATCTTGTGACGATCTTGAAGTGGGTGGTTAGTTCAGCTGTTCCACAGGGCAGAAAAGAGTAAAACACAGTGCTGTGGGTTTGCAGTCCCACAGAGACCCGACCAGGTAAGGGTGACCCACTGCTTTCTCGAAAGAGCATGAGACAAGCCGATATTCATAGATTATTATTCTGTGGCTCTAGATTATGAGCCAATGATGTGACCACCATACACTGTCTTCCCATCTTTCAGATTCTGTGCAGAGAACAAGTTTAACATCCCAAGTGCAATTGTTTCGTAATGGACACGTGGTAAGAAGGGACTTGAAACAGATGTATCCAGAATTAGCAAGGGCACAAACGATGCTTTATTCGGGAGTTGCGCTGAGGCTGAGGAAAAGACTGGATGTCATAATGTTGGTAGTGGACAGGATTGGCGAGTGTGGAGGATATGGAGATGTAAACTGTGCAGGAGAAAATGAATCAAGATGGTTGAGGACAGTGTGTTTCATCCTCGCATCGCGGGGAGTAATTTGCAAATAATAATTTGCTAGTTATTATTTCTAAGGAATGGAATCTTTGATTGGGACTGAAAAAGTTGACTTGCACCTTTCCAAAATTTACATATTATCAGCATCAATTCAGTTAAATCAACAGACTGAGTGACTTACTGAGTGAATCAAGGAGGTTGAGAACAGTTTCTTTCATCCTCGCATATTGATGAGCAATTTGTTTGAGTAATTTCCGAGTTATAATTCCTAAGGAATGGAATCGTTGATTGGAAATGAAAACGTTGACTTGCACTTTTCCAAAATTTAAATATCATGAGCATCAATTCAGTTCAGACGGTTTCACTAGACAACTCGAATGACTTACCAGTAACACCGGCTATAGCAAAGTTAGTATAGTAACCAGCTTGAATAGCCATCAGTGTATCTTCAATTTGCGATGCTAAAGATAATGCCTCTTTTGAATCCGACAGTGGACAGGATGCCTTGTGGGCCCCCAGCTATTTCTTCACAGGCCAAGCAGGTGGTTGGTTTATGCGAGGAGTGGGGGCTGGTGGATATTTGGAGATGTCTTCATCCTACCTGGAGGGACTTCACCTTTTTTCAAACCAACAAAGATGTCACACAAGGATTGGCCTCTTTCTGGCTCTCTCGCCCTTCTGGATTCTATTATGGGTTGCAAAGTTGTGAATATAGCTATAGCTGATCACGAACCAGTCTATTTGGAGGTTAAGGCCAAGAGTGAAGAGCTAGGTTTGTGGCACTGGCATTTGGGCCCTTTTCCCCTTTAGCATTCCAAATTTGTGCAATACTTTTTGAAGGACTTTCAGGAATTCTTGACTATCCACTCGGGCATAGCTAGTAGTCTGTCCATGCAATGGGAGACTGCAAAAATCTTTGCTAGGGATTAGATATTTCCTATTCGGCTAGCCAGAAATGACAGAGGAGGAACAGCAGCGTCTACTTGAGACGTGGTTGAAAGCCGCGGAGGCGGGACGTTTTGCGCGGCCTTCGATATCTAACCTACAGCAGATCACGGCCTTTCAGGCTGCCTTGAATTCAATACTGACACAAAACGCAAAGGAAGAACTTGCCTTTGCTAGGCAAAGGTGTTCGAATATGGGGATAGGCCAGGGTAGTATTTAGCATATCTGACTCGGAAAAAGCGTGCTCCCCCATCCATTACTGCAATCAGACATAGCGCCGGGATCATTACCTATGGTGCTAAAGATTAATGAGGTTTTACGGAGCTTTTACTCTGAATTGTATCGGTTTGACTGTTGTGAAAACAGGAGGTATAAAATTGAAACCTTTTTTAAGAACCTTGTCCTACCAGGGGTAACATTGGAACAGGTCGCTCTCCTTAATGGCCCCTTGACAGTTCGCGAAATATAGGATACAGCAAGGCAACTTCAGAGTGAGAAAGCGCCTGGCCCTGATGGTCCTCCGGGCGAGTTTTATAAGGAGTTTGTAGGGATTCTGTCAGGGCCGATGTTAGAGATGCCCAATCACTCCTATATGATTGCCTATTATCATCTTTGAGAGAAGCTAATATTTCCTTAATTCTTGAGATGCGGAAGGTTCCTGAGGAATGTGCCTCATACAGGCCCATCTCCCTATTAAAACCAGATTGCAATTTCTGTCCAAGACCCTGGCGCTGAGACTGGAAATGGTGTTGCCTCATATTATTTAAATGGGACCAGACAGGTTTTATAAGGGACCAAGAAAATAACCAGTTCCTTTGCATCTGTCATCAAGGAGGAAGATCCTTAAAATCGCTGAGTAATACCAAATGATCACATGCAACTTGTGGAACTAAAGACATAAAGTCAATTCAGATCAGTAACAAGGTAATAGTTCAAGGCTAGCATAGTAGTATTGCAGCTGGATTGAGCATTGCTAAGTCTGATGAGCCAGTTGTACTTCGTATCAAAATATTAGAAATAAATCAGCAATAGACGCATTTATTGTGCTGTAGATGACTGTTTTATTTTCCTGTACATTCTGCCGAGGCTGGAAGTTAGTAAATGTGTTTCAAGCGTTGGAGATAAGTGGAAGGGATTCAAGCATCTGCAAAGGGAAGAAGAGATAGTGTGGAGAACTTCAGACCAATTAACTTGACATCTGTAGGTAAACTGATGGAACCTATTATGTAGGACCTGATATTGGATATTTAGAAATTATCAGCAACATTGGAGAGAATCAGTATGCACTGACAGAGTCTGACAGAGTCTTCATATGTGACAAACTTCAGAATGATTTGAACTTGTTTATTGCAAAATAGAAATGGCGTATTTCGATTTTCAGAAGGCTTTTTTATAAGAACTCATGCAGTGAATTCATAAGTAAAGTAATGTGAATGATAATTGGAGGAATATATAAAAGTGAAAAGTTAAAGTCAGATTCGCCTTCATTTAAGAGAATTAGAACATTGTTGGAAGGTCATGCTGAAGCAGTTTCACAGCTTGCTAATGAAACTGTACATAGAGGATTGAGTCTAGAGTTGGTGACCCAATCTGAGAAAGAATATAACGGCCACGGAGGGTGTGCAATGGACATTCTCCAGATTAATCCCTCAGATGGCGATATTGCCTTATGTGGGAACTCGGCCTGTGTTCTTTACAGTTTCAAAGAATGAGAGGTGATCATAGTGAAATTTAGAGAAGTCACTAAACATATGACAAGTTGGAAATAAACAGGATTTTTCTCTGGCTGTCTACTCTACATTTAAGGCAAAGGATAGACCATTTCAGACTGCAATTAGAAGGCATTTCTTCATTTGAAGGGGACTGACGAAGACAGCGACATGGAAGCCTGCTGGCAGGAAAGATTAGGGAGAATCCCCAGATATTCTACAGGTACGTCAAGTGGAGCAGAATTACCAGGGAAAAGGTAGGACTCATTAGTAATTTGCCAAGTTGTAGCTAAATCAACTTAGTGGTAGGTGACAGAAGGTCTGCTGGTAGAAGTCTGTTTGTTTGACTGGAGAGCAGTATCCAATCGTGTACCACAGGGATCAGTGCTGTGTCCCATTTTATTTGTGATTCGGAGATGCCAGTGTTAGACTGGCTTGGGCAAAGTTAAAAATTTACAGAACACTCGGTGATAGTCCAACTGTTTATTTAAGCACGACATTTCGAACAGCATAATCACGCGATGAAGAAGCAGCGCTGCGAAAGCTAGTGCGTGCGAATAAAACTGTTGGATTATAACCTGGTGTTGTGTGATTTTTAACCTTATTGTTTGTAGCATTCATAAATGATGCAGCTGTGAATTTGGAGGGAACTAGGGTGAGTGTGATAAATCAGTTTGCGTTTGACACAAAGTTTGGCTGGTTGGTTGGCAGTGAGGAGGAAGGCCTTATATTTCAGGAAGATACAGATGGAATGATCAAATGGGTGGATCAATGACCAATGGGATATAACCCTGATAAATATGAGGTGGTGTACTTTGGAAGAAGGAACCAGACAGGGGAGGACACTATAGCAGCACACTAATAAGCTCAGAGGGTGCTGGAAACATCCCTGAATGTGATTAAACAAGTTAATGCACAAGTTGACAAAGCATAGCGACCATAAACATAGCCTTTATTCACGGAGGCACAGATTACAAGAGCTATGTGGAACTTTGGTGAGGCCAAATGGAATACTATGTACATTTCTGGGAGCCACAAAACATGAAGTATGTGATTGCACTGGGCAGGGTGCAGTAGAGATTCACCAGGATGTTCCTTGAATTGAGTAAATCAGCTCGGGTTATTTACTTTGAAGCAGAGAAGGCTGAGAGGGATGTGCTTCAGAAGGATAAGATTACCAGGGGCATGGACAGCATGGATAGACAGCAGCTGTTTCTTTCAGTCAAAGGGCGAAGAACAAGAGAGTACCATGTTAAAGTGAAGGGTTTGATATTTAGTGAGGTTTGACGATTGGTTTTCATTCAGAGCCTGTTGGGGTCAGGAATGCACTTCCTGAGAGGGCAGGTAACCTCACAACCGTTAATAAATACGTGGTCGTGCCCTTGAAGTGCCATAACATACATGGCTATGGGCCTCATTTTGGAAAGTGGGATAATGTAGATCGTGCTGTATTTATGACAGTACAGAGCCAGTGCTTCTGTGGTTGTATGGGTTGGACGGTCAATCATTGAGCAGCATAAGACATGAATTGATGAGCTTCTGAAGAATGTATTAACTAGGGTTATAAAAGTGAACTTGTCTCCATGAGCTAGAACAAGGAAAGCTATAAGTGTCTAATACCCTGCTCCCTTCCTGATGTTTCTATGCAGTGTGCGGGAAAGCTCTGTCATTGTTGTCACAAGCTCTCAAACATTAAGAAGCCAGCATCTGTCTGGTCGGCAGGACTGTGTTTCCCGTTCCCTTTTCCAAAACCAAGCTTGTTGCCGTGTTCTGTCTGGTCTTACGCTTTAAGAACTCAGAACAATTTGATACAATTGAGTGTCTTGCTTGGCCGCTTCAGAGACCATTGTAGAGTTTATCACATGTCTGTGTGTCTGGAGACACTTGTAGGCCAGACCAGGAAGCACGGGAGATTCACTTCCTGAAAGTACATTGGGGAAGGAACAGATGTTTACAATAGACATTAGATTGAAGGCCAATATTACTGGCACCAGATTTTATGTCTCGGTTTTTTGTGAATTGTTTGTAACTTCCACCAGCTGCCAGAGCATTATCCCGGTCTGCACCAGTAATCCAGTGACATTTGCACAACAGCACCATCTCCACATGGGGACCTATCGGAAACCACACTGAGCACATTATTTCTGTGCTGCTTAACAGCTCGGTCAAAAAGCACTCCCACCAATGTGATAATCGTGACGGGACTGAGGGGGTGGTAAATGGTCAGACTGTAGTCATTCCCTTGTTATGGGATTGGATATTGTTGAGGAACTTTCCACTTGGCCAGGCAGATGTCGGAGTTGGAGCTGGATTGAAACAGCTTCCCCAGGAACACGGCTTGTTGTGCAGCACAATCTTCATTCCTATTGCAGGAATGGTATCCAGGCCCATTGCCGTCGTCATATCTACTGTGTTCAGCCGTTTCTTCATGTCACGTGCAGCGAATCGATTTGGTTGAAGACTGGCATCTGTGATTCTGTGGGCATCATGAGGAGGGTGAGGTGGATTGCCGACTCAACACTTCTGGCTCAGGATGGTGCAAATACTACAACCTTGTCTTGTACACTGATGTGCAGGGCTAGGGATATTTGTGGAGTCCTCTCCTCCTCTAAGTTGTTTAATAGTCCATCGACATTGATGATTGGATGTGGCTTGACTGCAGAGTTTCGATCATATCAGTTTGTCTTGGGATCATTTCCCCCTCTCCATCAGATGGTAGTTCCGCTGTTTGGAATGTTACCAGTCAAGTGCGGTTGCTTTAACGAGTTGTCATCAGGTTTAGATACACATGGTTCTGACTCTGGCATGTTCCCCAAACTCGTCACTGAACCATAGATCGGCTTGATAATAATGGGATAGTGATGGATTATCCTGGGGTAAAAGTTATGGATTGTGTTTGAATGCAATTCTGTTGCGGCTGCTGCTGAGATCTACAGCATCACATGATAACCCAGTGTGAGCTGCAATATCTGCAAATCAATTCTACTCATTTCCCCCCAGTTCACACCGAGACCCATTCACCCATCAGCCCTGTACTCAATGACCTAACTTGGTTTCTGATATGAGAGCACATCCAGTTCCATAATCTCATTCTGCTGAGGATCTCACCCTGATGTCACACTTCCAATTTGTAACATTACTCAGATACTTTAACATATTAATCTGAATCATTTTCTTTCCAGTAATACCATCTTCTATGTTTGAAGTGAATGTTTTTTCCTCTGTTTTTCTCCCTGACCATGATTAAGACCTCTGTCGTGTCAGTGATGCCAGCCTTATGTCGTTTCAGAGCCAATGAACCTGTGTACTTTGCGTTTTTGTTCACTTCCCAATGTACAGCGCTCTGTGCTGGACAGGGCTTTTGAGCAGATTTAACACACGTCTTTGGATAATGTTGAACAACACAAATTGCTGAAGAAACTAAGCAGGTCCAGTGGACACTTCTTCAGAACTGAAAAGGATTGGAAACTGGGCATTTTAGTTCCTTGCCAGAGGTCGGGGGTAGGTGACAGGGAACTGAGGGTGTGACAACAGATGAACAGGCTTTTAGCTGTGGTTAACGAGAACATGATATAAAATGAGTTTGAATTAAGATGAGAATGAGGATAGGGGTTCTCTCTATTGAGTGCAAGATAAAGAAAACACAACCACATAAAGTCATATGGAGGCCAGGAGGGAGAATGTTGAACATGTAGAATTACATAGATCTGGCCTGAGATACATTTTCACTGGAGAAATCATCAGAGGAATCAGACAAAGGAATTCAGGTTCTTCCCGGCTTATTGGCACTAGTAAGATTTTCATGCTGCCTTAGTATTGTAACATAAAGAAGAAAGCAAATGACAGTACGAAGTTTGGGCCGAGGGCTGTTTACCTGTCACTTTTAACATTGTTTCAAATTTACAGTGCTTAACTTGCAATGCTTGTTCTTGAAGTTAGTATCAGATGGAGAGTAGGAGGTTGAGGGGTGACATTATAGAAATTTACAAAATCAGGGGAGGCATGGTCAGGTTGAAAAGCCAAGATCTTTTTCACAGGATAGGAAAATTAAATCATTGAGCCATTGGTTTATGCTGGAAGAGGGAAGATTTAAAAGGGAGGAAGAGGGAACTTCTTTTTTTCACACAGAGAGTGATGTGTTTATGGAATGAGCTGCCAGAGGAAGACTGGCAGATGCAGGTACAGCTCCAACATTTAAAAGACATTTGGACAAACATATAAATGCGAACCGTTAAGAGGCATATGTGCCAAATGCAAGCTGATGGGAATAGTTTAGTTTGGGAAAACCTGGCCGTCATGGACAAGTTGGACCAAAGAGTGTGTTTGTATGCGATATGATTGTATGAATATAGAAAGCGAAGAAAGGGAAGAAAAGATGTGATGTAAGCAAATTGACAAGAAATATAAAAACAAGCAGCACGAGCGTTTCCATGTATGTGAGAAGAGTTCAAGAGGTGTGTGTGATCTTTGGTATAAAGAAAGTCAGGAAAGTATATTGAGGACATTTGGAGGGTGTGACTGGGGAACTGGATACAGGGAACAGACAGATACTTTACACCAGTATTTTACATCGTTCCTCACAGGGGAAGGTGCTGTAAATATTTCAATGGTATAAACAAAATGGTAATAGGAGGGAAGATCTTGAACTGTCTCTAACAGAAGGAACAAGATATTTCTCAAACACATAAGACCAAGGATAAACAGGTCATCAGCAATTCATAGCTGGTTTTAAAAGAAGTGGTCTCAGAGTGGCTGGTGGCACTGTGTGAAATATTCCATAACTCTCTGATTAAAGGAGTGTTCCAGTGAAACTGGAGAACCTCCAATGTGGCGCCTGTCTTCAAGAAACGAGCGAGACTGAAAGAAGGAACCACTTAGCCTAAACATTATTGCTGGGAATCTGTGAGAGTCTGTTATGAAGTAAGGGACTGCAGAGCATTTAGAAAAGCTTCACACAGAGTCAGCATGGTCTTTTTAAAGGCGAACTATATTTTGCCTGTAAAATCATGCAAAGTTTTTTCTGGAAATCCATGAGAATGTAACAAGTGGACTTGATAAAGGGGACTGGTAGACACGAGGCTTTCCAGAGATTTTCCACAAGATATCACTAAATAAAGGTTCTTACGCAAGACAGAAGCTTATCTACTGGAGTACCACAACTATCAGTCCGATGGAAAGAGCTGCTTACAACAGCTGCACTCAGCTCCTGACGGCGGGAGCTGAGTGCAATATACATTTGAATTTGAGGATGACACTGACAACCATAAGGCAGGCTGTTATTAAATGGAGAGAAGTCCCAAAAAAGGAGCAGTACAACGGAGTGGTGTGTTTCTATGTATGAAACATAACGTCAGCATGTTGATGCAGAAATGTTGGTTCATTAGACTGGTTCCTGGATGAAAGGATTGAACTATTGAATACATCAAAAATGCTGAGGCAATTATTGATTGTGGTTTAAATATATGAGGGTGTCATTACTGAAACGGACAAGATACAGAGGGGGCTTGACAAGGTCGGTGTTGAGAATGTGATTCCACACCAGGGCAGAGTCTCGAAGTCAGGGATGTAGATACAGAATAAGGAATATAGATTTCAAACTGATATGTAAAGAAATGTTTTCTTTCAGAAGGTAGTGAATGGCTGGAATTTCCTAACCCCGAGAGTTGTGGAGGTTGGGTCACTGATTGTATTTACAGATGGGGATTGGTTTGTGACATTTCAGCGAGTTGAGGGATGCAAGGGGTTAGCAGGAAAGTGGAGTTGAGCCATGGAGTAGATCCGCCATGTTCTTCTTGAATGACAGCGCAGGTTCCTATTCTTACGTTCTTATTTATGTTTTTGGAAAATAATTGATTATTTTCCTGGAAGTTATGATGTAAAATGTTGCATTCACAGACAGCAGAGGATTTGTCTGAGTTCGCCTTGTGTGGGGAATGGGGCTGTATTCAATGCGAATCTGGGCCTGTAACATGACCTACGTCAGGAGCAGAAGTGACTGAGAGGAGAAGCCTGAAAAGTGGGATTGGGGGAAGGGGATCAATGCCTGACCCAGCCTGGATTTCCCAATACATTTGCCAAACTACACCAAACCATCGAAGTGGCCTCAATCTGCCCTGCACAGCAGGACCGAAGGGCTGAATAGATCATCAGAACATTGGGCTTACACACGCAACTGGGCCATTCGGCCCTTTGACA